>NC_056746.1:804177927-804407927 GCF_019279795.1 Protopterus annectens
GTCACACCAGGAGGTGGGCCCTTCCCCAATGGCCTCTACTTCTGACTCAACACAACTTCGAAACAGTGCATCCAAATCTTCAGACACTGCAGCTAACAGCCTGGGAGATCCCATAAATAACTTCAGCCTATCTCTCTCCATGGAAGTTCAGCGGATACTAACAGAGGCTCGAAGACCATCCACCAGAAAGGTTTACTTAGCAAAGTGGAAAAGATTCAGCAATTGGAATACCAGCAAGGGACATGATGCATCATTGCTGAACATCCCACTCATCTTGGAATATTTGGCAGATATGTTAAAGAATGGCCTCTCATATTCTTCCATAAAGATACATGCATCTGCTATTTCAGCTAGATACAACACTGACCCTCCTGTTTTTTCACACCCTTTACTAAGGCAATTCCTCAGGGGAATCAAGAACATTAAGCCACCAAGAAAGGCCCCAGTGCCAGCCTGGGACCTCAATTTTGTCCTAGAAAAACTGACTCTACCTCCATTTGAGCCAGCAGCTTCAGTTGACTTGCAATTTCTCTCATGGAAGACAGCTTTCCTGTTGGCAATTACATCAGCAAGAAGGGTTTCGGAGCTACAGGCCCTAATGGCAATACCAGCCTTTATTATTTTTCACAGAGACAGGGTTTCATTAAGGACCAACCCTACTTTTATGCCAAAGGTGGTATCTAGGGTTTCTTTAAATCAAGCCATTCATCTGCCTGCTTTCTTCCCCAATCCTGAGAATAAGGGGGAAAGACTGTTGCATACCTTGGACATTCACAGACAACTTCATTACTACCTGGACAGAACCAAGGCCAGTAGGAAGTCTGAACAACTTTTTGTAGCTTACGCCCCTGCAGTCCAAGGAAAAGCAATTTCAAAACAGACTATTTCAAAATGGATTGGACATTGCATCAGATTCTGTTATTCCTTTCATGGAAAGACTGTTGCAGCCAATGTCAGACCACATTCCACCAGAGCTACAGCCACCTCTACAGCATTCTTAAGAGGGGTGCCTACTAAGGACATTCTAGAAGCTGCTACATGGAGCTCCGTGCATACATTCTCCAAACACTACAATCTCCCTCTATACTCCAGATCCAGAGCAGGCTTTGCTTCGGCAGTCCTGCAGGGTTTGATTGCCACTCCATCTTTTTCCTAGAGCATTCCTCCTCCCCCAGCTAAGCTATGGTATTCTACCCACATGTTATGACTGCAGTTGCATTCTTGAAGGACATAGTACAGTTTTGTACCTACCATAAATGTAGATGTCCGATAGACATGCAACTGCAGTCGGATTTTCCCACCCTCCATACCCCTCTATGCCTAGGGTCCACTCCTATCCCTGTTACTCTTAGCTGGGGATATCTGTTATGGTGTATTTGTTTTATTGCTCATTTATTTGTTTGGAATCCTGTTTTGTCTTCCAATTTGATTACAGCCTTCCTTGGAGGGCACCTGGCATCTGGGGCAAGAAACACTGAAGAAAATGGCGTCGGCTGATGCTTATGTACTCCAGCTGCTCTGAC
Organism: Protopterus annectens; assembly: GCF_019279795.1. Taxonomy (NCBI): domain Eukaryota; kingdom Metazoa; phylum Chordata; order Ceratodontiformes; family Protopteridae; genus Protopterus; species Protopterus annectens. Next base: position 804,179,451 of record NC_056746.1, read on the forward strand.
GTCGGAGAGAAATGCGACATCAGCCGACGTCGGACCCAGACTTTGGAATCCGGCCGACTGGGGGCTGCCTGAGGCAGGACAACCCACATGTTATGACTGCAGTTGCATGTCTATCGGACATCTACATTTATGGTAGGTACAAAACTGTACTTTTCCCACCCTGCAGAAACATACCTTACATTTTTAGAGTTTTAAAAAGGAAAATGGGAATAAATTCCCTGTCTCCCTAACCTAAGAACAAGTCAAACCAAACAAATAGTATAAGGTATAGCATTAGTCAGGCCTAGTTTTAATAGTAACTCCCAAGCAACCAGAAACTACAGTTATCTGACATCTACCAATCCCCATGGGTGCCAGTTAATTGAGAGTTTACTGCATATGTATATATACATATATATATATATATATATATATATATATATATATATATATATATATATATATATATACGTGTTTGTGCGCGCGTGTGTGTGTGTATGAGTGTGTGCATGTGTGCCTGTGTTATTTGAGAAAATACTCTGCAGTCCAGAAATTAGAGCAGCAACAGTCAAAAAGTAGATGGTATTAAATAACTGCTTGCTCAAAAACGGCATTTGAATCATATTTCAATATCTAAACTTCCATTTTGTTCTGAAACATATAGTGCTTTAAGGCTAAATGTGTATGAGATAAATTGGCATTGCATGGTATTTTTAAGATATTTTGTGTGTCTAAGATGTTAGAACAAGGCATTCTTTTTTCTTTTTTCTTTTCCTATAGTAGAGTATTTTAACAGCAGAATATAATTTTCATCCCATTTTACTTTTTCTACTGCTAAAAGCTGGTAATTGGGCACACATTGAATAATATAAAAAGTAGACACTGTTAAGTTATAATATGTTGCCTTATAAACTAGCATTTCTCATAAAGACCTAGAAGTAAAAATAGCTGGATTTTGGTGACCTAAATAACATCACAGACTGATGTGGGAGTGAGAATAAAAAAGTGGAAGCAGTAAGCTGTGAGAAAAGCACATTGACACAGCTCTGAGCTAAGTGTGAACAATATCTTTGTTAATTATACTTTTCCTTGCAAATGCTTGCTGCTTTTACCTTCTCTGCCCTCTAAATGAAATCATTGCGAATGCTGTGTTTCTGCAGCCAGAACAATCTATAACACTACCTGTATGTCATGTCTGGGATCATCAGCAGAGACCTGCAGATATCTGGACATTGATTGTCCTTGTTTAACCTCTCTCTCTATCCTTTTGTCATTTATTTCATTTCTGATTTCTGTGAATGTCCTCTACATTCACTGCTGTTTTTTTCCTTCCTCAATCCTGTGAGACTGTTCTCCTTCAACAATGCCCTCCCCTTGAGCTTCTGCTACTTACATCCAGTGTCTACAGTGAAGCAGATACTGCTGCTGTGTTAGAGGCAGTATGTAAAATAGAGAGGAAGAGGAACTCTGTGAACAAGGCTGGGATGATAAATAACTCGGAGACACGTTCTGTTTAGTGAAGAGTCACACTGTCAATGTAGTGATCCGTATTTATGTTTCTGGCTCACTGTTAGCCATAGCTTGCTCATATCATTGCTGGACCTCTCCTCATTATATACCTTGGTAGACCTAACAATGTTCCATTTTTACCTTCTACTCTCAGGTGTCCTCACAGCCTGCTAAAACTCACTTTTCATATGAACAAGGTGGTGTTTCTAAACTGCATTTCCACCCAGGGAATTTTAGAGTTCACCACGCCTCACTTGTGAAGAGTTAAAAAGAGTAGTTACTAATACAGACCTGACACACTGACTGCTTCACTTTTGGAATCCCTGGTGCACCTTCTTTTAACAGCACCTCTGGTCAATGATAGAAGTCTGTCATGGCACTTTTGGCTTTGTTTCTCCAACTATCTTTTCACTGGTTTGTGTCCATTCCCTAGACCCAGAACACTAACACTACAGTGCAATGGTGGATATACAGATACAGTAATGTTGTCATCTCATGTAATGGCGGTCCATGTTTCTGGAAGAAACCAAGGCCAGCCTATGGAAAAAAACTAAGTGCCCCCTGCATCTGTCATCCTCTTGGTAGTATCAGAATGGGTAGTTGTCAGGTGACTTACTGCAAGGAATCAGAGGCCATGACTGATAGGGTCCAACTTGCTGGCTACATTCCATTGATTCCATTTATTGTCCATGCTACCAGGACCATGGTAATAATCCTGTCACATTAATCAATTAATTAATTTAAAAAAAGGGGAGGAGAAGTGAGTATTTAAGTAAAATGTGACTGCGTCTTAGTGATCTGTAGAAGTCTAGTCATTGAACTAGATGAAAAATGCTTAATCACATTGCCTGTCAGTGGTCTATGCTTTTACATTTTGTTATTTTAATAGGGTTCGATTTTTATTAAAGTATTGAGGTGCCTGACTTTTCCCAGGTTCGTTTGTTTTTGGTTTGCCATCAGTTCAGTAGTGCCATTTGCGTTTTCTGCAGGACCATGTCACCTGTTAGTTCCTTAGCTGCAATGTCACAACATGTGGCCACGGGGGTTGTGGCATACATCTTTAGAAACTTCCTCCTGTTTAGGTTCTGGAGAGGAATGGGTCTACCACAGGACTGTCACTGGTTACGTTAAACAATGAGCTACCTCACTGAAGTAACACTGCAGCAGAAAATGAGATTTTATAGTACTAAGATACTGTATCCCATAATCAAGGTCTGTAAGGAAATCTTAGCTAAGCAAACCTCTGTGTTTTATGTTTGTACAACTAATGGTGTCTTTCTAATTCTCTATTCACACCTCCCAACCTCCAGATGAGTGAGTCAGGGACATAGGCTGTTACAATCAGGGACAATTAATTAGCATAAATATGTGTATTCAAATTTGCATATCACTATTGCAAATAATTAGCCCAAAACAGGGACAAAATCAGGGAGGGGTATATATTTTAATGTTGGTCATATAAAATTAGAAGGTTGCTAGAATAATGAGATTTGCAGTAAATGGATTTCTGAAGGATGCAAAATTTGACACTCAAATATCTCTTATTATGCAATGATTGTAAACCTCAGTGATTTGGCAGAAAAACACATATTTTAAGAAGAACACTAACTATGAGACAAAAAGCTGAACATTCTGCCAAATACTGGGCTGGCAGAGATATGCTATAAATGTTTTAATTTTTGCCAGGTAAACCTAAGTGTCCCTTTTCAGGAGAAAATAGGGAGCACTGCCTGATTAAATAACTTGCCCAGGGTCACAGCAAGAAAATTAACGTGGAAAGAATCAGAATAACACTTTGGTAAAAAAAAAAAAAAAAAAAAAATATATACATACAGTGTATAGCTTAGACCTCTTGGATGTGTTCTCCCTTGTGCATGTTATAACAGGCATTAAGAATAAAAACATAGAGCAAACACAGATATTTGCTTCAAAAAGCTGGACTATACAGCATGAGAGGAAGGAAGGCAGTTTTGTAAAAAGAATAAATAGCCAATTATCTCTTCTCTGCAAAATACTAGGAAGATTAAAAAAAATAAGAAAAAGAAAAGAACACTGTGTTCCTTCCAAACACAACAACCTCAGATTTCCTGCAAGTGATGATCCCACTCCCAAGCTACTACTACTTCCATCCAGCAGACCCCTGTCCAATGATCAGCGATGGCTACTCCCTCTAGCACCAAATACATCATGGCAACACTTGTCCACTGCTCAATCCTTCATCAGGCACTCCATTCTTGAAAACTTCAGCAAATCAAGTGCTGCTCTGTTACAAACAACAAACAGCTAATTCCTCTTTCAGGTGAACTAAACAGATGTAATAGAAGGCAGCAGTCATCTCATATCCATTGTCGCTTAATAAGCTGGAAAGAGAAATGAAAGGAGAGAAGAAGAGGCAAGCTGGTATTATGCAAATTAGTTACTGAAAAGCAACAATCCAATTGGCTGAGACAACTATAACCAGAACAGAGGTTGTGTTTCCTGGAAATATTGGTTCTACAAGCACCCAAATCAGGCATTTGATGCTACTGTTAAATTTACCTCTGAAAACAGGTACTCCCAGGTTATTCGGGACTCTTGAGAGGTATGATACCACGGGTCTATGACACTGAATTGAAAAGTCCTTTCATCGAACAGCTTTTAAATCGGAAATGCAGTTAATAGAAGTCACTTTTGTGAGATTATGGTACAGTGAAGATTGGAAAATTTGCCCTTTACTCACTGTAGTGCAAACTAGGAGTTGGTATAGATATACAAAATTGAGTTCTATTAATGGTATTTTCGGTTTAAAAGCCGTTCGATGAAAGGACTTTTCGATGCTGTGATATAGACTGTGGTACCACTGCTGTATTAAATGCAGTAAAATTGTTGTGCTGACTGAGCTGGCATGTCATATGAAAGATCACTTCAGTGAGAAGCTGATTCAGCATGTTTGAGAGTTATTAAAAGAGACTCAATGCTGTTTACTACTCATGAATGGTGATATTTGCTGTTTTTTTGTAGCTGGGTTTGGCTGCAGATTTGTGTGTGTTAGCATAACTCATCAGTCAGCTATAGCTTTATTGGTAACTCCAATAATACTTTAGTAACTTATTCATTCTGTGTGGAAGTACACCCCACTTCACTGCAGTGCAACATTGTCATGAAGGTTAACCAGCAGAACAGTTCCCTGCTTTTAGTATGGTTATGTTCTAGGTAATGCTTTCCAAAATAAAGCAAGGTTTTACTACTGGGCTGCCATGGGCTCTGGCAATATGGAATAATAAGTCAATGTTATGATCTCCAATGAGCTATAGCCTGCAGGTGTGTATTTAATTCCTACCTCCTCTACTCAAGTTCCTTGCAATTCTGAACCAGTCATTATCCCAACTAAAGCTCCTGGTTACTACCAAACAATGGAACTTCTGTCTTCTAAATGTTAACAAGCCCAGCTGTTACAGTGAATTCAATTACACATGTATGCGCCCCGAACTGCTATGCACTGTTAAGCAATTCCCTTGACTGGCATGTCTTATTTATTGTACATAATGTATTTTCAGCCTAAGTTGAGCGCAGAATGTTGATGGCATGATTGGTCTGTCTCTACAAGCAGTTATAATTATTTGTTTATCTATCTATCTGTTTGTCTATCTATCATCTATCTATCTGTCTATGTATCTGTCATTCCATCCATCCTTTGTTAACTGGGTTAGTTCCACTAGGTTAGCGGTCTCTTTTCTGGAGAGACCCAAGGTGGTCTTTATACCACTACAAGGGGAAATTTGGCCAGGACATCGGGTAACTTCACCTACTCTTTTCCATAGGTGCCTTGTCATGTTTTACATCCATATGAGCTACCATCAACTCAGCAGATGGGACCTCAGTTTAATGTCTTATCCAAAGAGGGCAACAGTCTAGTAATTCCAACAGAAAAGGAAGCAAAAGGAGTTAACCACTGTTAAAACAAAAAGCAAGATAAAACCCTTGTGCTGGAATGAAAACGGAAGGTGGTTGTATGAATAATCTGAGTTAACAAATGAAAGATTTGTATGTAAAAGTGTTAGTACTTTAGTTAAATTTACAAACATTACTAAATAATTATTTCAAAATATAACTGGTTTGCTGAATAAAAAAGTTTTAACTAGTCAGCATAATATAGCTACCAGGGGAAGATGGCTATCCTGCAGGAAGTATTTAATACTAATGTGAAGACTGATGGGCTTATGATGGAAGAGCAGAACCATATGGTGACCCTGACATTAAGGGCAGAAGTAAAACGTACATACTGCTTAATGTAACGGACTCTAAAACATGTAAGTTATTATGCAGCTTACAAGTAGCACAGTAACTTAATCAAATAATCTGAAGACACTGCAAAGCTTTTTAAGGTCATTTAAGCCCAAAGCCAGTACTAATTCTGTTAATGATTTAGATTCTTAAAAGTAAAACAGTTGGGGAGTGAAAGTATAGCAGAATTCATGCCACCATTGTGCAGGTTAGTGAAACATTTTCACTATGATTAGGGCTGCATAATCCATTAAGGAACAGGCTTATGTACTGTGTACATTTGGAAGTATATAAAAGTGTTACCAAAAGAACATTTAATGTGCAAGAAGCCTTCAGTATTGTAGGACCATAGGAGTAGCCGTGGAAGATGCCAGGAAAGTACAACAGAATATAATTATATTAACAGTAAAATGGCTAGTCCATTCACACAGGGAGACAAACTTGTTTATTGTAGCAATTTTTTTCATAATTCCAGTGATTTTTAGTTTTGGTTAAAAGCTAGTCAAAGATGGCAAAAGAGAGATCAGATCATTGTGAATTTGGATAACAAAGGTTGCTAAAAATGCAGAAGGTAACATACATAGCATGTAGGTAAGTGCACATAAAGCAGCTTGTACACCTAAAATGGGGAACATAGATGGTGAAATGAATTTAGAAACAATCACCAGTGATAAGTAAATTGTTCAGTAAAGGGTACCAAAAATAACATTAAATGCTGTGATGGGGGTTATTGATGTAAGTGCATCTCCTCAAAATTAGCAAAGGTAAAATCAAAAATAGAAACTGGATGCAGGTACAGCTATCCATGCTGTTTCTCTTGAGTGCAGGAAACTGCTTCCACATGTAACACTTGAGAAATCACGATTATTAATGTGAACGTATTTGGTGAAAAGTTAAAAGTAAGGGTTCTGAGACTTAGAAAGGCAGCACACTTGTTGGACTAACATATGCTTGAGGCTGAGTAGGAAAATGCTTGCTTGGCAAGGAATGGATGTGGAAGCTAAACCCAAACTGGCATTCTAGTACTACACTGGGATAGTATCACAAAATAACAGTAATAGGGCTGCATCTGAGAAACTGTCACAGTTGGTAGAGTTACAGTTTTTTAATAAAATCATGAGAAAATCAAAAGGCAAGAAATGCAAGAAATGTAAAACAGGCATATAACAAAAATCTGTCCAGATGCGGCTTATGGTACTGGCTATTGGGCTATAGCTCCTCAAAATTAAAAAAAAAAAAAAAAACAGACTTTTTTTTTCTTTTAACTTAAAAAGTAGTTAACTCGCCCATCCATTTCAGGACTCTGTGTAACTGCACATGCTCAGATTTCTGGCATTTTACAAAAAAAAAGAAAAAAAAAAAAAAAGAAAAATAAAGAAGTTGAATTCCTTGGTTGGGTCATTTTCTAAACAGCCCATCATTTATTTCTATGCCCCACAAGGGAATACTGACATTACGACACCTTAGTATAGGTGCTACTGCTGTCTTGGTGGGGATCATGCTTGCTTTTCTGGATGCATCAAACTACCACATAGCAGAATAACTCATAGTGTGCTTCAGCAGTAATGAGCCATTGACCCATTTCAAGTCAAGATGCAAAATAAAAGTACTGAAGAAACAAAAACAGTCATGTTATTTAAAAGAAATACGTCAGAATGATTTCATATCTGTGTATGAATTCATTATTAACCATTAATTGGGATAGAAGGAAAGAAATACAAATAGCATTCTCCCTCTTTTTCATTGTTAAAGTTAATTGGTTCTTACTAGGCATGCAGTCTAAGAGACCATTAAGGAGCTCAGCCCAAATTCCCAATTGCCCTAAAACACTGTCTGGTTTAGTGACTTGCTCAAGGTCATACAGTAGGCAAATGAAGGCTGAGGGAATCAAACTCAGTACTTCATGAAATAGCTTTTTGGCAACTCATTGCCTTAATCCTCTGCACCAACTGAAATTTAATTTGTATGGGAAAATCTAAAACATTTATCTCACCCGTGTCTTAGAAAACTATTTCTGAACAAATGGAAAAAAAACGCTAGAGTGGACCAAAGCACCTGTGTCTTAAAAACTATTTCTAAACAAATGGAAAAAACGCTAGAGTGGACCAAAGCACCTGTGTCTTAGAAAACTATTTCTGAACAAACGGAAAAAATGCTAGAGTAGACCAAAGCACCTGTGTCTTAAAAACTATTTCTAAACAAATGGAAAAACGCTAGAGTGGACCAAAGCACCTGTGTCTTAGAAAACTATTTCTGAACAAACGGAAAAAATGCTAGAGTGGACCAAAGCACCTGTGTCTTAGAAAACTATTTCTAAACAAATGGAAAAAACGCTAGAGTGGACCAAAGCACCTGTGTCATAGAAAACTATTTCTGAACAAATGGAAAAATCGCTAGAGTGGACCAAAGCACCTGTGTCTTAGAAAACTATTTCTGAACAAACGGAAAAAACGCTAGAGTGGACCAAAGCATCTGTGTCTTAGAAAACTATTTCTAAACAAACGGAAAAAAATGCTAGAGTGGACCAAAGCAGTATGTGTGCAATCTGTGATGTCAACAATGCCATTGTTAAAGACTTGTTTTTTAGAAATGGCCTACCTGAGCCAACTGTTAAATGATTAGTCACTGCTCATACTGTAATTATTCAAAACATTTATGAAGTAAAACAATATATAATATTTGATGTCTGTCCCTCACCAATGAGTCATGAAACATGTTATTGATAGTACTGCAAAGGACAACTAATAAGCAAGTGCTATATGAACTACTCAAGAAACAAAAGTAATATTAAATGCTTTGCACTGACAGTTCCTTTGTTTTGTGGATTTCGTTTTCAACACAGTAATGCCAAACCAAATAGAGTAGGTGTGTGTATCTAGAACTTTGCATGTTAATCTTGCCGTATTAAATAATTAGCTGCCTTCAGATGCTGCATCTTCTTATCTTCTCTTAGCAGGAGGAAATGTACTGAATGCAATCTGAAGAATATGACTATATAGGTATCTGCCTGTTCCTGGCTGGGAACATCAATGAAATTCCTGCAGATACAAGTAAAGTCCACATGCCTCTGAATGTGCGTTAAGTATTAGCAGTGTAAAGTTAAGTTGCAGAAATCCAGAACATTAATGTTTATTATATTCTTGCCATCCAAATTAATGGCCATTGCCAGTATTATCACACAAACACCAGATGGATTCCGTCTTCCTCCTCGTGTTACCCCAGTAACTACTCAAGGCAGAAATCCATCTTTCTCACTTTTAACAAGAACTGTTTAGCTACTGAAGTATTAAGAACTTACTTTACAAGCCAGACTCTTATTACCTTACAAAGTCAAATTAAGGACTACAGTATAATCTTACATCCTTTGCAAGTATGAAGAATATCATTTAATCCGCATATTCAATGACAGAAAGTGATACCTAGAAAAATGCTTCCAGGGATAAGGCTCTCATGATGATTTAAACATGCTTTGCATTCTGAAGGGTCATGGAGCGATTCTAAATAATTTTCTGTGCAGTAAGCAGTGCCATAAATTGTACAGCAGCTTAGTTAAATGCTTTTGACATCTTGCCAGGTATAGTTTTGGATATGGAATGCAATTCACTGTGGGAAGTCAACACTTCTAATATAGGAGTTAACACAGGAGAAGAGCAGAGCATGATTCTTTGTAATATACGGGCTTCCTTTTCCAGTTGTACTCTTGGATGTGAAATGTACACTAAAATATATACTTGTAAATGACATCCTCACCTCCATCCCACCTAACACAGAATTGATTGTTGATTTTTTTTGTAACTGTTGTAGCACTTATTGCACAAAATAAGATCACAGCTCAATGTCAACCTATTAGTGCACAAATCTGAAATAATGGGGGGACAGAGGACCGAAAAATAGAGACACGTTTTAAATATTGCTCTTATAAACTCAGAAAGTTGCTAGAAAAACAGAATTTGAGTTAACATGCATTTTTTGAAGGATATGGATGTCATTATTTAATGACATTCATCCTCAGATCATCTCAGAGATTTACTAGAAAACTTCAAGCTTTTGAGGAGCAGACCAAACATGTGGCAAACATCTGGACATTCTGTGAAAATCTGGACAGCTGCGAGGTATTGAGCTCGATGTTATTTATACAGAAGTTGTCATGCTAATTATTTTCTTTGATTGTAAATGTAATGCTTGTAACAGACTAGTGTTAAGGCTGAGAATGAATAAAGAAGTCTGACCAAACTGGATTTGTGTAAGGGACAGGGGAGATTCTTAACCTGTAGATTTAATGAACATCTCACACTTTCTAATTATTTTGTATTCATGCTTACCTTTGGTCATTTCCCCTAACAAATTTGAATTGTAGATTATGACTAAAAAAAAACAGTGTCAAGAGTAAACCATTCATTATTTGATGGTCCTCCCCAGTCAGAATGACCAGGTCCCTTACTTGGCTACCTGTACCCTGCCCCCTCCTTGCTACCGTTGTGCATTGACAGTAAGTTGTAACTCATGTTAACTAGCCTTAGTGATAGGTTATGGGACATATTCAATAAAGCCTACACTAAGTGTACACTGTTCTGAGTGAACAGACAACACAGACATAACTCACACTTTCTTCCTCCTAATTTTGGTTTTCCTACTGATATTCTCGCAACTTTAAATACTGACAGGGATTCATAAAGGTCATCACAAAGTGTAGTCTGCATGTACACTTAGTGTAATCTTTCTGAGTGACTAGAAAGCACAAAAAATGTGATAAGAATTTTATTGAATACGTACCATGTACACTTAGTGTAGGCTTTATTGAATCTGGTCCTATGTCTTGCTGTCTCTACTTAAGCATGTCTAGCATTTACCCACCCAGTGATAACCTTCTAGTCTGTAGAAGAACATGTACTTTTGGTGGAAAAACCTACTTCCTCCCCCGAGATAGGAGAGCAAGCCAACAACTGTTTAGTCTTTCCTGTCCCAGTCAGCTGTTCTGGTGCACTATCCAAACTGTTGTCTGTGTCATAACAAGTATTAAAATTATTGTGACAATGGTGCTGGTTTGTAGTCAGAGTAATTACTGGCAAAACAGTTGAGTTTATTCAAATGTAGAAATAATCTTGTAGTATGTGGAGCTCCATGATTATGCTTCAATATCAGATGGAAAAAAACTTTCTGGCAAAACATCTGAGCTTATTTAAATACTAAAATAATCTTGTAGTGCATTGAGCTCGGTGTTTACGCTCTGATATCCGAGAAAAAATTAACTTGTGAAGCACTTCTCTAGCACAAGACCCATTTGTAGCAATGCTTATGGGGATGCAACTATTGGTTCCATTGACTTCTGAACTGTATTAGCACAATATTTAAAAACAGGCCCCAATTTCCTTCCTTTGTCTCCACCCTAACTCCCCATTTCTTAAGGAAATAAGCTGATAAGTGTGCTGCTGTCTGATAACACTTAAGTGCTTTACCATCTGAACTTTCAAAGCCAGTAAAACACTTTGAGCTTTTTTTCCCCCTGTAACAAGTAGTACATGGAATAGATAAAGCTCCATGCACAACAAAGAATTATGATTGGGTCTCTGATCATAACCCAAAATTATGTGTTCTCAACATGGATGCCAAGATTCACCTGCCTAGCTTCATTCCTGTGGTGAATTTCATGGCATCCATGTCAGAGCCCCAATCATAATCCTCTGTGATGACAACATTTTGTGATGTTCCTACACTGCTATCACAGAACTCTCTCAAATGGTACATTTGCTTCATGTATTTTTTTTTTTAGTTCAAGCAGAGAAACAGCTTTGAAAACAGATTCCTTTTTTAAGATGTCCTTCAAGAATGCAACTGCAGTCATAACATATGGGTTGTCCTGCCTCAGGCAGCCCTCGGTCGGCCGGATTCCAAAGTCTGGGTCCGACGTCGGCTGATGTCGCATTTCTCTCCGACGTCAGAGCGGCTGGAGTATATAAGCATCAGCCGACGCCATTTTCTTCAGTCTTTCTTGCCGCGCAGTGCCCGAAGCAGTTCGCAAGTGCCGGTCAGTCAGCTCCTGTATTCTTCGAATCCGAAGTCATCAAAAAAGCTAAGTACCCCATTGGGGAACCTTTCTTGCCTCAGCCGATGTCAGAAATTACTGAAAAAGTTAACAATTGTCTGTCTTGTGGTAAACAAATACCTCATAAGGATTTCCACTCTTACTGTCTTCCTTGCCTTGGCCCAGACCACGACATCTCGGCCTGTGCCGCCTGTGCTTGCTTCAATAAGCACACTCTTAGACGCCGGGCGGAGTTCGCTGAAGACTTTTTCGGCGATAAATTTGCTTATACAATGCCGTCGGAACTTCCGACATCGCAGACTCCTAAGAAACGAAAAGACCGGGACCGACATCCTCGGCCCGCGTCTTCCACTGACTCCACGCCAAAACCTACCACGAGTGCTCCGGTTCCCCCTGAGATGGTTATTTCACCGCTCCGAACTGAAGACACCGCTTTACCAACACCTCCGATACCGGAGGCCACACCGACGCCAGTTATAGATTTTCCTCTGGATACTGAAACCGAGGAAATGCCCGAGACCATTGCTGTGGATAAGGTCACTCCTGCACGTGGAGCTGCTAGGCCTCCTATGGCCATGTCTTTTAAGGCCTACACACGTGCTAAGGCAGCCAGCAAGACCAAGCACCTTACTGTTAAGGCCTTACCTCAGCCTACTCTTGAAACACAAATCATGACTATGGCTGCAGACTTAATTTCCATGATTAGAGGTTCACATTCCCATCCTGAGAGAGGATCCCAGCCTCCTCCTGATAAGAGGCCCCGGGTTGAACCCTCTGACCCTATCCCTTCAGATGAAGATTCTGAGGACTCTGTTCACTCTGATGGCCAGGAAGAGCCCTTCCAGACCTATGAGGACTCGGATGCAGAGGATTCCATCCCCTCGGCCTCCCCTCCTGAGGATATTTCTTTTGGGGAAGTTCTGCATACCATGAGGGAACATTTTAAGTGGCAAGGCCAGGAATATTCTGATTCCAGAAAGCGCCTTCAAACCTTCCTTAAAAAGCCGCAACACAGGCCCCTGGCTATACCTCCTGTGCTTGATGTTTTGGATGACCTATACTCTGACTCCAGTGTTACCCCGGATACTCTTCCTCCTGCCTCAGCCAAGCCAGACAGATATTATAGGGTCCCAGAAACACATTCTCATTTCTTTAGGGCCCATGCTGTTGATTTAGAAACTATTTCTCAGGGAACTAAAGGGGTTTCAGCATCCACCTCCAAAAATCCCTTGCCTTCCAACAGGGAAGCTAGGTCATTAGAGAGATGGGGGAAAAAAGGTCTACACCTCCACTACTTTATCTATGAGAGCTCTGAATTGCCTCTTTCATATGTTTCAATATCAGGATTACCTGTTAGATGATTTACAGAAAACATTGGCCTCTCCTGAACCTTTAGACAGGAAGTCTTTGCAGGAAGCTGTACATAATTCTCAGCAAGTCAGCAATCACTTTCTGCAGTGTGGATATGATGCATTGGAAGCTTCATGTAGGGCAGCTATGACAGGGGTGGTCATTCGTAGACATGCATGGTTAAAAGAACAACCTCTACCAGATCATGTTAAGGCAAAACTTCTTGATGCACCTTTGGAAAAGAACAAGCTTTTTGGTACTAATGCTAAAGATGTGTTAAAGTCCATCGAGGAAAAAGCAAAATCAGTTCAGACGGTCAAAGATTTCCTCCAGGTTCAGCCACCCAGATTCAGCAGGAATTGGCCTTCTAAAAACTGGTCCTTTCCTAATCCTGAAAAATTTCAAAGGGGTAAAAACAGGCGTGGCCGAGGAAGAGGACAATACAGAGGTTCTTACAGGGGACGACAATGGCAACCAGCAAACCAAAGAAGTGACACAGGGGTCTCCCCTGCCACACAGGGACAATCTCAATGACTTTCCTCTACTTCCGCTGACCAAGGAGCAAACAGAAGCTCCCTTGGGTGGAAAATTATCTCTGTATTCAGACAATTGGCACAGATTGACAAAGGACAAATGGATTTTGGACATAATAGACCAAGGTTACAGGTTCCACTTTCATACCTTACCAAGAAAACAAGGCATGCCAAACCTACCACAAAACCAGAGGGCAGAGGCTATCAAGCAAATTTCTCTGCTTACTCAGATCAAAGCAATAGAAAGAGTTCCACAACAAGAACAAGGCCAGGGGTTTTACTCAAGACTGTTCCTTGTTCCAAGAAAAGAAACTCAATGGAGACCAATACTGGATTTGTCCGCATTAAACGCTTTTCTCATAGTACCAAAGTTCAAAATGCTGACTCTACAGCAACTCCTTCCCATGCTGGGCAAGGGGTCTTGGCTGATTACTCTGGACCTCAAGGAGGCATACCTGCATGTCCCTATCAGACACAGCTGCAGAAGATACCTCAGATTTCTTGCAGGGCCAGAGCATTATCAATTCTCAGCATTGCCATTTGGCTTATCTACTGTGCCCAGAGTATTTACAAAATGCCTGGCTTCAGTAATTGCTCATTGCAGGCTCCAGGGGATCCAAATTTACCCATACCTGGACAACTGCCTCATACAAGCGGACGACAAATTGATTTTGACAAAAAACTTGAACTATGTCATACAATTGCTACAGGCTCTGGGATACACAGTCAACTTCCAAAAGTCAAGACTTCAGCCATCCCAGCAAATAACCTTCTTAGGAGCCAATCTAGACACAGCCTCTCAAATGGCTTACCTGACAGAAGACAAGCAAGAGAAGTTAACTCATTATTTCAAAGGTTTGGCAAAACTCACCCAGATGACTGCAAGGGGATTCCTACAGGCCCTGGGTTACATGGCACCCTGCATTCTCTTGGTTCCATTAGCAAGATTACACATGAGAAAGCTACAATGGTACCTAAAAAGCCTATGGTCTCAGCACAGCAACAACCTAGAGACAACCATACCGCTCATTCCATGCCTACAAAAGGAATTCTTATGGTGGGCCTCGGTAAGCCAGGCAAACACAGGTATGTCATTCAAAAAACCTCAGATAACACAGACCATGACCACAGATGCCTCAGACCTTGGATGAGGGGCGCACATGGAGGGCAGATGTATACAAGGACAATGGTCTCCAAAGGAAACACATCTGCATATAAACCAAAAGGAAATGCTGGCAGTAATGCATGCCATCGAGGCCTTTCGACAACAACTTCAGCAAGGCCATCTACTGATACGGACAGACAACACCACTGTGATGTGGTACATAAACAAGCAAGGGGGCACCCATTCCTACCCCCTTTGCAGACTGACAATGAATGTTTGGGAAAAATCACTGAGCCTAAACATACAGTTGCAATCCCAGTTTGTTCCAGGCAAAGACAATGTGCTGGCGGACAGCCTAAGCAGGAATTTTATAGATCCACACGAGTGGAGGTTACATCCAAAAATCTTCACACAACTCACCTCGATATGGGGCAGACCAGAAGTAGACCTATTTTCCTCCCACCTCAACCATCATTTACAAAAATTCTGTTCAAGGACATACCATCCACAAGCTTGGAAAATAGATGATTTTTCATTCAAATGGAACTTTCTAAAAATCTATGCATTCCCACCTCTGCCACTGATGACCACAGTACTACTAAAGATCAAAGCAGAGAGGCCCAAGGGGATCCTAATAGCTCCAGACTGGCCAAGACAACACTGGTACCCACTACTACGGAGCATATGTCACAACAAAAAGTGGGCCCTTCCCCAATGGTCCCTACTTTTGACTCAACACAACTTCAAAACAGTGCATCCAAACCTTCAGACACTGCAGCTAACAGTCTGGGAGATCCCATGAATAACCTCAATCTATCTCTCTCCAAGGAAGTTCAGCGGATATTAACAGAAGCTCGAAGACCATCCACCAGAAAGGTTTATTTAGCAAAATGGAAGAGATTCAGCATTTGGAATACCAGCAAGGGACATGATGCATTATTATTGAATATCCCACTCATCCTGGAATATTTGGCAGATATGCTACAGAATGGACTCTCATATTCTTCCATAAAGATACATGTTTCAGCTATCGCAGCTAGATATAACACTGATCCGCCTGTGTTTTCACATCCTTTGTTAAGGCAATTCCTCAGGGGAATCAAGAACATGAAGCCACCAAGAAAGGCTCCAGTGCTAGCTTGGGACCTCAACTTTGTCCTAGAAAAACTGACTCTACCTCCCTTTGAGCCAGCAGCTTCAGTGGACTTACAATTTTTATCATGGAAGACAGCTTTCCTGTTGGCAATTACCTCAGCAAGAAGGGTTTCGGAACTACAGGCCCTAATGGCAACACCACCGTTCATAATCTTTCACAGAGACAGGGTCTCCTTAAGAACTAACCCTACTTTTATGCCAAAGGTGGTATCTAGGGTTTCTTTAAATCAAGCTATTCACCTGCCTACTTTCTTCCCCAATCCTGAGAGCAAAGGGGAAAGACTGTTGCATACCTTGGACATTCACAGACAACTTCGCTACTACCTGGACAGAACCAAGACCAGTAGGAAGTCTGATCAGCTTTTTGTAGCTTACGCCCCTGGAGTACAAGGAAAAGCAATTTCAAAACAGACTATTTCAAAATGGATGGACATTGCATCAGATTCTGTTATTCCTTCCATGGGAAGAATGTTCCAGCCAATGTCAGACCACACTCCACCAGAGCTACAGCCACCTCTACAGCATTCTTAAGAGGGGTGCCTACAAAAGACATTCTAGAAGCTGCTACATGGAGCTCTGTGCATACATTCTCCAAACACTACAATCTCCCTTTATACTCCAGATCCAGAGCAGGCTTTGCTTCGGCAGTCCTGCAGGGTTTGATTGCCACACCATCTCTTTCCTAGAGCATTCCTCCTCCCCCAGCTAAGCTATGGTATTCAACCCATATGTTATGACTGCAGTTGCATTCTTGAAGGACATAGTACAGTTTTGTACCTACCATAAATGTAGATGTCCGATAGATATGCAACTGCAGTCGGATTTTCCCTCCCTTCATACCCCTCTATGCCTTGGGTCCACTCCTATCCCTGTTTCTCTTAGCTGGGGATATTTGTTATGGTGTATCTGTTTATTGCTTACTTATTTGTCTGGAATCCTGTTTTGTCTTCCAATTTGATTACAGCCTTCCTTGGAGGGCACCTGGCATCTGGGGCAAGAAACACTGAAGAAAATGGCGTCGGCTGATGCTTATATACTCCAGCCGCTCTGACGTCGGAGAGAAATGCAACATCAGCCGACGTCGGACCCAGACTTTGGAATCCGGCCGACCGAGGGCTGCCTGAGGCAGGACAACCCATATGTTATGACTGCAGTTGCATATCTATCGGACATCTACATTTATGGTAGGTACAAAACTGTACTTTCTGGCCTCTAAGGGGTGGGTACAGTAGAAGGTGGTATATCTGAATGAAATATAAATTACCTTCAGTTAGACACGTTATGCAATTCGGGACTCATTAACCCAGTTACATTTAACAAGATACAATAGAATAGCCATATTATGAATATCATGATTTGTTTGGCATAGTCTGCATTGCATTAAATGTCTTCTTACTCTGAGACACACACTTCAATCAGTGAAAGTTATTATGGTAAACACATGGTCTAACACTTGCTTCTTAAATGATCTGCATCCCCTTCTGGGTCAGGTATAAAGGTTACTGAGAAATAGCAATTACAAAACTGTTTGCCAAAAATCTGTTAAAGCCTTCTTCGATTACGTATATAAATAAAAGCATGAAAAAATAAATTAATTTGCCATTGCCTAACTATGTAACTTGCAAGTCACTTAATTAGACAGTGCTCTTGGGCCAAGTCTGAAAGAGATTCATGGAGATCAGTGCTTTAACCCAGTCAACAAATACAAGTAAAATAAATTATCAGAGCAGATTCTTAAGCAATGTTATCTGAGAAAATATGATTCCCGCTGACACTCATATGTAGGGAAACGCAACCTGTTTTACTTTAAAAAAAGTGAAACTTTGGGAAATATTTAGCAGTAATAGTGCATGTCCTGGTAGAACAAACAGCATTTGCATGGTGATGGTAAGATGTTAAAGTGGTAATATTTGTAAGTGGGTCATAGAATGTTAGACATATGTACAGCCTAACACTAACTGGAAATATTTTAATAGACATTATAATTACTCTGGACGATACAGGTTTTAATAACTAGCAGGTTCCAGGTTCATATGAAAAGTCTGTGTTGGCAAAACTGATTCTTCATTTGCCTGCAGATATGGGACTGTACTGTGTTTTGGATTTCAGAAATAAAAAGAGAGAGATTAGTTGACTGGATCTGTAAGAACAGACTATATTTACAGGTTTTGTTTTCTTGTACTTTGAGTTAAGCATTACATTTAAATGAGTGGTAATTGAAAGGTGCTGTTCTTCAAAAGGACTCTAGAGAACAGGTTTGTTTGTGTCTTTCGGCTTTTCCCGGTTAGGGGTCGCCACAGCGGAACTCCGGTCTGCTAATGATTGGCAGTTGATTTTTACGTACCAGCTTGCCAGGCCTGATGCACAACCTTCAACGATGGCACACCCATTGACGCATGTCTCCACACAGAAGACGCTCTAGCTGAGGATCAAACCAGACAGCGTCTTACTGTGAGGCGACAATGCTACCGCATCACCACCACCGCGGTTACTCTAGAGAACATGTGTTCTAATAATATTTCAGCCTCAGCCTCCGCTGAAAACAGGTTCTGTGGAACCTAGTCGGACTTTCCTGGTCAACAAATGATAAATAAATAAATAAATAAATAAATAAATATTCACGGAAAGATATATGGCATGCAATTGGTACAGTTGTAAAAATCAGAAAAAAATCCAAACAGTAGCATGTAATTCTCTAGGGCGGCACAGTGGTGCAGTGGTTAACACTGTCAGTTCACAGCAAGAGGTTCTACGGTTCGATTCTCAGCTGGGGTGCCTTCTATGTGGAGTTTGCATGTTCTCCCTGTGTTTCCGTGGGTTTCTCCGGGTACTCTGGTTTCCTCCCACATTCCAAAGACATGCATCTGGAGCATTATTCCCCAGGCCTCCGCTGAAAACAGGCTCTGTGGAACCTAGTCGGACTTTCCCAGTCAACAAATGATAAATAAAAAAAAAATATCCATGGAAAGATATATGGCATGCAATTGGTATAGCATTTACCCATGAGTGGCATGATTTGTCCAAAAGGATGAAGCCCGAGTGATTAAATCCACTGAAAGTGAATACTGTAGTTCCACCATCTGTTTTTTGTTGTTGTTGTATTACTTGGAAGAACAAAACTTGTAGAGTGGGATAAAGGTTCAGTCTTACACTGTTATAACCATACAGTACTAGGTGTTGACTGATAATACCATGGGATCAGTACTGAAAATGTCAAAGGCTGCTTGCAGTGGGGGAACCAACATGTTAACTGTGTGTGACTGTGCTAAAGTAATGTATGGTAATAACAATACAGTACTGGGGATTACTTATAAACACAAGTTACCAGACTGTAGCACACCAGAGACGGCATTCAGTTAGTAAACAGCATTCTTGTTGTATGTGACTGGGACAAAGACTTTATGATTGTACTGTAACAACTACAGTTGTAAAAATCAGAAAAAAATCCAAACAGTAGCATGTAATTCTCTGGGCAACAGTTGAGAGAGGCAAACTGTAATGTAGCAAATGCTGCAGTTTCCCAATGGAAATATACGGGTGCATGTGTGTGTGTGTGTGTGTGTGTGTGTGTGTGTGTGTGTGTGTGTGTGTGTGTGTGCATGTGTGTATATATGTATATACGTTTGAGTGTGTGTGTGAGTACAGATCATTGTACATGTAACACATCAAAACTCATTGCCTAGCGCTATGGAGAAATGTATATCTCTGAGTGTGGTTGTATATACTATATATACATATACATATATATATATATATGTATATATATATATATATATATATATATATATATATATATATATATATATGTGTGTGTGTGTGTGTGTATGTATGTATATATATATATATATATATATATATATATATATATATATATATGTATATATATATATTTATATGATGTATATTTGTGAGTGTGTGTGTATATATATATATATATATATATATATATATATATATATATATATATATATATATATGGTTTACTATTGAATTGTCGAACATCACTGTTGTATTGTCGAATGCATTAGGTGGAAGCGGAATTGTCGAAGACATTATAATCATTGAGCGGTTTTACCATGGGTGAGGTAGGAAGTTGGTTGTAGTAGGGAAAATACTGTACACCTACCTGGGCCCATGGTAAAACCGTTCTGGATTATAATGTCTTCGACAATTGCATTTCCGACCTAATGCATTCGACAATACAACAGTCTCTAATCGGCGATGTTCGACAATTCAAGTATATATATATATATATATATATATATATATATATATATATATATATATCTATATATATCTATGGATCTACCTGATAACACCGACAAGCGAAAACACCAACAACGACATCACCGACACCACAAAACCGAAAGTTCAAAAACACAAAAGTCTACATGTCTGACAAAGTACAATCCCAACAGTCAACAAAACAAAACAAATTTGCTGTTCTGAAAAACACACACACAACACAAGCACACCAAAAACCTTACAAACCTACACTAAACCTTACCTACACAACTATCTATGCACTAACCTTAACCCAAACCCTAACCCCAAGGTCAGTCACTATCGCACATTTACCTTGCCCGCACCCTAACCCTAAAGTCCGTCACTATCGCACACTTACCTTACTGGCACCCTAACCCTAAAGTCCATCACTAACGCACACTTACCTTACCCGCACCCTAACCCTAAAGTCCGTCACTAATGCACACTTACCTTAACCGCAACCTAACCCTAAAGTCTGTCACTATCGCACACTTACCTTACTAGCACCCTAACCCTAAAGTCCGTCACTAATGCACACTTACCTTACCTGCACCCTAACCCTAAATTCCGTGACTAATGCACACTTAACTTACCCGCACCCTAACCCTAACCATAAAGTCTGTCACTATCGCAGACTTACCTTACCCACACCCTAACCCTAAAGTCAGTCACTACCGCATACTCACACAGTCGCGCTCGTTTCGCATGTTGGTGTTTTCAGTGTTGGGATTTCAAATTGTAGATTATTTCTGTTGTCGGTCTTCCGGTGTCAGTGATCTCATTGTCTGTGTTTTCCGTTGTCACTCTTATTAGGTAGACCCATATATATATATATATACGTAGATATATATATATATATATATATATATATATATATATATATATATATATATATAAGCACACATGTAGATCAAAATGCAAAAACACTGAAACAGTGCAGATTGATGCCAGCACTTTGACAAAACAACTTACCAAAAACTAACAAGTTGAGATTGAACTGGACTTTCATCCGGAGACGAGGGCTACTACCATGCCTGCTTGGGATCTTCTCTTGCACCGAACGGATAACCCTTTATTGACTCTGGAGCTTACTAATAATCCAGGTTCAACGCAAGTTTCCAACAATGGTGAGAAAATCACAGAATTTAATAGACTTTGCAAAGATTTTCAGGATGATTTATATAAGTTGCAAAGATATGCTTGGCAGAGATTGCATCTGGAAGCCTGCCTCCACTTTAAAGTTGTGCCTAGGGGCATGCATATTTTTTGCATGCCCACATATGGGGATAGTCATCCCGTACTTCTTAGGAAGTGGCAGGACTTAAACATCGAACTTGGTTTTAATTACATTAAACTCCTATTAGAGTACTTTGCCCCATTAGAATCTGAGCTACGTAACAAAATAGATACGCAACAAAGCAACTTTAAAGAACATTTTAAATCAGAGTATTTCAGTAAAAGACTGGAGAATGTATGGTCACAAGTACACCTGTTCAGTGAGAGACTAAATCAAACTAAACAAAGAAAGCTTATCAGAGATGCTAATGATTTCGCTCTCGGCCAGGTGTTTATCTGGCCGAGAACAGAGAATATACATTCTACTGTTGTTATTAACACAGTCTCTACAGAAGAATCATCAGCCAATCCAAACTTTGCAATGTCAGGCTCCATTAATGAACCTTTAATTCTATCTTCAGCTTCTAGTTCCAACAAGGTTTTGAGTAATGAAATGTTTCAAAATACCTCATTGCTGAACAGTTACAATGGAGCTAATTTTCCCAGTGATACACCACCCCCTAATCAACAAGCAGCCAAAATTTTTTCTTTGGCAGGAGCGAAACCCAAAGATACAGCCACTGCTATGACCCATTTTTTACCCTTTCCAGTAAAACAGCAAACAGGATGGAGAGGTCGTTCCAACAGCAGGGGCCCACGAAAGAGGAAAGGATCAGAAGAGAAGTACGGCGTAACAAGGAAGCAAAGGAATTGAACTGTTTAGTGTATAATTTGTCTGACACAGTTCTCATTGAGTCTGACGTTTCACTCCTTAACAAAGGTCTTAATTTCATTCCATCACAAACTAGTCATTTAAATGAGGTCTTAACTGACCTTAGATTATTCTGTCGTAATGTAGCTTTGAAAGTGTTTTTTAAAGACAAAATTGTTATGCAAACTGATGTGTTGAAATATTTTTTTAAATGCAAAAGCAGTTTTGTGCCTGCATTGCCACATAACATAGAGTGCTTCATGAAACTATGTGAGAAAGATTTTTACCAGTGGTTTGCTTTGAGTCAAAAGAGATGCAGTTACTTTAATATCACTAAGAATGAACAGGAGTCACTTATTAGGTTAAGAAGAAATTCTGAAGTCACCATTAAGCCAGCTGATAAGGGTGGGGCCGTGGTAGTACTTAATACATCTGATTATGTTAACACCATGTCCTCTCTCCTTTCGGATAGTAATACCTATCACATTGTTACAAATGATTTTGTTAAGAATACCATCAAAGACGTACAAGAAGACCTTTATGACTTATTAATGTGTGGCCAAATAAGTTGTGAAACATATGAGTATTTTTTAGTTGAGTTTCCCACCATTCCTATCATTAAGGGCTTACCTAAGATACACAAAAATGTTTTGCCAGTTCCCATGAGACCCATTGTCTCTAGTGAAAGGTGGAGTACCTCAACCATATCTTCATTTGTAGAACGTCTCCTGAGACCTATTGTAAATGAGGTTCCCAATATTCTTAGAGATTCCTATCAATTAATACAGGTTTTGAAAGGATTCAAATTAGAAAAAGCTATTAACAATTATTTACTTGTTACTATGGACGTAAAAGACTTGTTTACGTGCATTCTGAATGAATTGGGACTCCAAGCCGTTAGAGAAGTCCTTGTAACATGTTCCCATTACAGTAATAATAGACAAATTTTAATTACTCATTTATTGGAACTTGTACTTAACAATAATATTTTTATGTTTAATGATAAATACTATTTGCAGAAATGGGGGGTTGCCATGGGCACCCCCTGTGCGAATAGTTATGCTAATCTTGTTGTTTATGAATGGGAACGGAATTGTTTATTCAAGCATACACAGTACAGCAACGTAAAATTATATAAAAGATTTGTGGACGACGTCTTCATTATCTGGGAAGGTACTGAAGCTGATTGCACTCAATTTATTAAATATGTAGAAACCACTAGTTCCTTTTTAAGGTTTACTGTTGAATCCTCACAAGAACAGGTTCATTTTCTAGATCTAACTTTGCAGTTTAGTGCTAATTGAATGATTAACACCTCCCTCTATAGAAAACCTACTTAGAGAAACACATTATTGAGATATGAGAGTATGCATCCTAGGTTTACCTTTCCAGGAATCGTTACCAGTCAGTTGAATAGGATAGCTAGGATTTGTACTGACAATGAGGTTTTTTCACTTGAACTAGAAAAACTAGAATCATTATTTAAAGAAAGAGGTTACACTAATAAATTGATTAGAAGATGTCAACAGCAAATGTTTGACATTACAACACCAAATACCTATTATGTGAAGGGTGGTACTAAGCAGCATTCTTGAACCATGAAATCAAAGAAAGGAAAATTTACAGAGAAATTGTCATTCATCATAAAATACACCAGTGACATTGTTTCTCTTAAGAAGTTAATTAGCAAAAATTTATACATTTACGCCGATAAATTATTGCAATTGCAATAGTACCAATCTTATATACCTTGCAACTTGCGAAAATTGTGATGCATTCTACGTAGGTCTAACTAAGAGGAGACTAAGAGACAGGGTCTATAATCATCTTTATGACATCAAGAAGGGGAACGAGCAAAACGCATTAGTGAAGCACATACAAGATTTTACAACACATAGTTTTAGTTTTAAAGCCCTACAGTTGGTTACTCCAAGTTTTAGAGGAGGTGACAGCATTAACCAACTGGCTTGTGTTGAACTCAAATGGATATTCACTCTAAAAGCACACATTAATCCAGGTATTAACCAGTTTGTTTCAATTAAACCTGTATTAAATAATAGAAAATTATGATATTATTTATTCATTTGTTTGTTCATTTATATATATATATATATATATATATATATATATATATATATATATATTTAGTATTTAAATATCAACTCACATTACAGCTCATAAATTTAGTGATTCATATGTATTTATTGGTCACATAATAGAAGTTTACATATTTATTTATTTATTTATTTGTTGTTTCTTAATAATCTATTCAACTATTTAATCATCACTTACAATATTACATATTACTACTAACATACATATATTTTATAATACATTATTATATCATATATTTTTATAATCTATATCTGGTTAATATTTGTAGTTTATAGTATATAGTTTATATAAATCTTTAAAAAGGTCTATAGTAATTTTAGTGAATAGAATGATTTTTATGTCAGTTCGTTCTACTCAACTATGTGAATAATGTATTTTCATTGGTGGCTTTTCAAGTTTTGTTGTGCTAATAGGTGTTTGTTTGTATACATATATAGGACTTTTATACTGATTTTTACCCTGTTCAGTTGTCAAGTTTATAGAGCTTTTTTTTATATTTGCACTGCATTTTTACATCGTATAATACGATGAATGAATGGAGTTTTACAACAGTGTTACAGTGTAGTATAAACGACATTATATATATATATATATATATATATATATATATATATATATATATATATTCTTTTATGATATGGTATGTAGATGCTTTTCTGTGTGAATCTGCACATTTATTGTTGACATAACAATTAATATGTTTTTAAGTAGCTGGAGCACTTTAAATATTTGTGGCACTTTAAATGTTTTGGGGCACTTTAAATGCTTTAATGCTTTAATGATTTTTAATTAGTTAAATTAGTTAATTGGGTTATTGTTTGGCTTGCCTGCCAAAAGGTTTTATATAAAAGAAGTGTCTTTTTTATTTATAATTACATCTGAAGAAGCGTAGTTATTCTACGCGAAAGCGCTCATTTTTGGTTTGCAATTAAAGATGTTTTAAGCTACAACGGAGGCTTCCATCCTGTGGTGATTCCTTCTGTATCTGCTGTTATTAACTTACCAAAAACCCAAACATTGAAATCATACAAGATTGCTAAAGGAAAACAGTTTTCTTTTATGATCCCTAAACCAAAACCCTATCACTAAGCTCAGATCTAATTTGTCGGAATAGTGGTAGTGTTACAGAAGGATGTAAGGTTGGGGTAAGGGGCAAAGACAGAATCATACTTCTGAACTGTTCAGATTTTTGCCTCATATTTTTGGACTGTTTCTCATAAAAACTGTGTTTTTTCTGGCAAATCATTGAGGTTTGAAGTTAGAAAATAATGACAGACATTTCAGTTTCAGACTTCATACCCTTCTGAAAATTCATGCAAATGCGAAATCTGTTAGTCTATCAATTTTCTAAGTTTTTAAGAGCAACACTTTAAAAAGTGTCCCTATTTTTGTGCCTTTGTCCCCCCATTATTTATGGTTTTGTCCAGATTTCTTGCTTTAAGAGGTTGAGAGGTATGGCAGAGTTAGGTTTAGCATCCATTAATAAGGATGGGTAGGGGAAAAACAACAAGATATTTCCAGAATGTATCCATATTGGGTTGGCTTTAATTAAAACTGTATGCTCGTTTCTTTATAGAAGTGATTTTTTTTTGTCTTGGATATATGATCCCCTCTCCCTGAATATAGATATGTAGCAAATACAGTCACTGGAAGGTGGTGATGAAGGTGTGTATGAAACTTTACACTTAAAATCACCAGCTAAATGCAGTCTCTGTTTAAGTATCGTGACATATTCTCCAGAGAATCTTGTTAGAAAATTTAAATCATTTTGAGATTTAGTTATATATCCATTGGTACATTCCACCAGCAAATGTACATACCTATTTATACCTGACATCCTCTCAGTGCAAAAAAAAAAAAGTCTGGACAAAGCCAAACATAATGGGGAAAATTCTCAAAAATATGGATAGATTTTAAATAACGTTCTTTCAAACTTAGAAAGTTGTTAGAATAGTAGATTTTTGTTAATATGCATGAAACTTGAATGTCTGTCATTATTATTTAGTGAATTCAGTCCTGAATGATTTGCCAAGAAACACAAATTATATGAGGAACACACCAAAAATATAAAGCAATAGTGGACATTCTATGAAAATCTGGACAGTTAAGTTGTATGAAACCTATGAGTGTATGCACTGTTGTGCCATGCAGTTTACAACAAACATGTATTTGATAATAATAAACACATTAAATATTAGAATCACATTTTAATTGTATTATTGTAGAATATCTAAAAATTGGAATTCTCAAAAAAGTGTTAATTTCTGCAGTTTTAAATATTATAGCAAATGCTCAGTTTTGCCAAGAGCGTACTGAAGTTCACACAATCCAAATGCTGATAGATCCTTGTTTGGTATTATTGATTCATACAGTGTGTAATATATAGCTGAGTATGCACAAATCTTGAATATGTATAAGAAAATATAAAAGCATGTCCCTGATTCTATGGCATAAACAGACGGAGCCCTGATTTTAATTCAGACAACACACATTCATTTAGCCGCTCAGGTGCTGTAGGAGCAGGGATAAGGGGATGAGAGTGAGGGGCTTATGTCAGCTCACCCATCCTGGGTGGGGAGGGGTACTAGCAATCTGCCTACAGCTGAGGCACACCCATACCTCTCAACCTCTTAGAGCAAGAAATATGGACAAAGCCATAAATAAAAGTCAGACAAAGACCCAAAAATAGGGACAATTTTTAAATATTGCTCTTATAAACTTAGAAAGTTGATAGAAGAACAGGTTTTAGTTAGCATGAATTTTCTGAAGGGTATGAAATCAAAAACTCAAATGTCTGTCATTATTTTCTAATTTCAATCTTTAATGATTTACCACTAATTTGCCAGAAAAAACACATTTTTATGAAAAACAGACCAAAAATATGAGGCAAAAATCTGGACACTCTGTGAAAATCTGTACAGTTGAGAGGTATGGGCACAACCTGGTGGAGACTAAGGCATGTATTCTTGGCTTTAAGCAGGCTGCTGTTAATTCAAGTGACTAGGGGGACCTGTACGAGTTGATATTGTGGTCAGTGATGTCCATAATGTCATTTTCATATTACACAGGTAGGATATTCCAGTACTTGCATACTTAACATTCCCTGCCCCTAACTGCATATATGATAGCTACCGCCGAATTGTGCTACTCTTAAAGAGCAAATGGAATCTTAGAAGTTGTAGGCTACCAAGTTCATTGTTTCTCTGGAGGGGGAACCAACAGGGTTACATCAGGATCTGGCCATATCCCCTGTCCTCCCCAGAGGAGGGAGGGAGAGGGGGGCAGGTGAGTAAAGGGGCTGATGGAAATTAAGGGAGTTGTCAATATCCAGAATTTAGGTGTAAAAAAAGAAAGTATAGAATCATTTTAGAAATGTGTTTATTTGTGGGTTTGACCACATTAAGGTCAGAAAGGCAGTTATTAGAAATTGATAAATTGCATAATTTCCAAATTATTCAGTTTAAAACAAAAATGTAGTTATGAGTTCTACTTCATAGACATTTTCATTTAATTGTCTAGCTTAGGCCTACTGGCTTTTAAGAAGCTTAATTGCCAAACCCCCACAATGATATTTTTTAGCATTCCTTGTTGTTGTTGTGTCTTTCGGCTTATCCTGGTTAGGGGTCGCCACAGCGGAACTCCAGTCCGCTAATGTTTGGTAGTGGATTTTTACGTGCCGAGTTACCAGCCCTGACGCACAGCCTTCAACGAAGGCACACCCATTCACGCATGCCTCCACAGAAGACGCTCTAGCTGAGAATCGAATGGGACAACATCTTACTGTGAGGCGACAACGCTACCGCAGCACCACTACTGCGGGTTTTGCATTCTCTGTACATTTCAAAATTATTTTTGAAGCAAGTTAATGACTGACTTTTTCTGGCTGTAAGGAGAGTGTTATGCCATAGTCATGAAATACAATGAGTAATGTATCTGTCACATATTTTAGGTTATTGCTATTTATTTTTAGTATTAAGTTCGCAGTTCCAGTGTTAGCCTCTCAGCAAGATCAGGCATTGCCTTATAAATCAGGCAAAGGTCACCGCTTGATAGCCTTCCAAAAGCTAAATACAATGACAGCTCTTGAAGTATTTCTGAATATGTCACATTTTCCAACCCTTTGATTTTTCTGTTAAGGAACCATTATACCTTTACAAATTCTTTTGGGTGACTTGCTCATGAACTACGAACTCAGCATTGTATTCCATAATGTGTAATGTCAGTGAGGTATGAAGTGGCACAAGGATCTCTGTCTCTGGAGTCACTAGATGTGCCTTTTAGTACGGAGTACAGCATATGTTTTTCTGAGAATGGTAGATGGTGTGTCACCCTTTTGTGGTCTAACCAATTTGTAATCATAATTTATTCCTTTTTCACAAGTCTTCTGATGGTGCAATTAAAGAAAAACTACAAGAAAGACACTGTGTAATACCTTAAACCTCCTGTAGCAAAGGCCCACGGGATATATACAAATGGCTGACATTAAAGGTAAAGTCATTACTGCAGTACCACATACATTGTTTTTGCAAACTGTCTTGGAAGACATAATTTTTGATGTGCTTTAGTTTTCCAGTTTTGTAATCATTAGCATAACTAATTATCTGTAGTGCATTTCCCATGTTAATAGCTGAACAGAATAGTAGACAAAGAAGAGATACCAACACAGAGAGAGCCTTGTGGGTCCTCACTGATAGCTTCTCTTAGGATAGAAAAATAACTCCCAACCTCACTTACTGTGCCTTGTTGCTTGATCAGTATATTGCACATTGACTTACACATGAATCGACAATTAGTGCTTTTAAAGTTGTCAGTCATTTCCTTATCTGGAACAGAGTAAAAAGTTCTAGAAGGATCAAGATGGTCAATATACAGTGCTGACCTTTCATCAAGTGCTGTTATACTCTTTGGAGAAGCCACATGATTCTGTTCTGTTTCGGTAGTAAGCATGGCCTCTGCCAAAATAAAAGCTGTATGTTGTAATGACATAGGTTCATAGGTTCATACTAGGCTATCTGCCCCAGGGCATTTATAAGCCTAGCCAGAATGTGTTTGGCTTTCGCCACCCATTTTAAATTTATTTTGCTAGGCCCATTTTCGAGGTTAGTATACTGTGCCTCTGTCTAACAGTGACACAGAAGTGATACCCGGGGTAAACCTACGATCTCCCATCCACTCATCAAGATTCCTCTTGAAGAGAGTCAGTGAGGGACTCTGCCTAACCTGGACTGGGATTTTATTCCAGAGTGAAGGGAGCCTCTGGGTTATGAATCTGTCCCTCCAGCATTGTGCTGAGGTTCAAGTCTCTCGAGCACGTAGCTCGATGGGATTTGGATTTTCTGAGGTGCAGCATGTCCATTAATTCCGGGTTGGACATGGCTTTATACGTCAGGCACAGATCGCCTCTGAACAGGCGGTATGCCACTGAGTAGAGCTGGAGTTTCTTTAACTGGGCAGCATATGTCATCTGTTTGAGCCCTTTGATCCTCTTGGTGAGGTACTTTTGGGGTCTTTCCAGTTGCTGCAGGTGTCTGGTAAGGTACATCCCAAAAGGGGCATTGTACTCAATTATGGGCCTAATGAGGGATGAGTAAAGAGGCACGATGACTTCCCCTGATCTAGATGTGAATCCCTTCATGATTAGGTGGGCTATATAAAATGTTTTTCTAACCACTTTGGCCACGTGGTTGTCAAATGAGAGATTGCTATCACCTTGGGTCCCCAGGTCCCTAATTACTTCTTCTGTACTTAATGGATTACCACCTATGTGGTAATTTGTGGGCACTTTGTTTTTGCCAAAGGGGATGACTATACACTTTTTGGCATTTAGCTTGAGGCCATGGCTCTGGCACCAGTTGTCTGTTTCTATGAGGCCCTTTTGGAGGATGCTTGTGTCAGCTGGAGAGTCGATTATGGCGCCCAGTTTGCAGTCATCTGCGAACTTGTCAGCCACAGTCCTTCCATGTTGACCTATACCTCTGAGAAATATATACCGAACAAGAGAGGTCCCAGGACTGAGCCTTGTGGGACACCAATTGTAACTGGTTTGGAGGCTGACATGGCTCCAGCAATTCTAACCATGTGGGTTCTGTCCTTGAGCCAGTTTGCAATCCATCTAGTGACATAGGGGTTTATATTTAAGCTGGTGAGCTTATCTATAATGCCCGAGTGGGGTATTGTATCGAAGGCTTTTGCGAGGTCCAGGTAGGCTGTGTGAACCACCTTCCTCTCGTCAATGGCCTTGGTGACTGTTTCAAAGAAATCAACCAATTAATTAATTAGACATCAGGTCTAAAATACTGGGACCGATTCTAAAAGACTTGCTGTCGGTGTAAGTGACCATGTATACTGAGAACAGGCTGTGAATGGCTGTTTTGGAATCTAGACCCAGATGTAAGTCTGTTTATAGAGAGGCCTTACACCAAAGTAAGTCACTTACACTGAGAGCAACAGTTTTGGAATCTGGCTGAAAATTTTTTTTTCAGTAAAAGTATGATTTTTTGCAGTTTTTCAATGTTAAATCATAAAAAATTACATTAAATAAATGTTTTGCTAAAATTTAACCTACAGTAGCTCCATTGCCTTAGAAGTACCTTAAAGTACAGTTTGAGGACATTTTATATGTGTCAAACCATTATGAAGATGCAGCCCTTTCTGAGCAGGGACCAAAAATTGCCAAAAAACAGTCCTGAATGGGGGTAAACGCTTACTGTAAATGACCAGGAATAAAGGGATTAAAGGTTTACAGCTGGATTCTGTACTGCATACCTCTCAGCCGTCTCTAGCATTCAGCCTCTGATCTTGGAAGAATTTTTGCTATTTCCTTCCTAAAATATCTGCTTTTGCAACAGAGCAGTGACGATTACAATGAACCAGTAGTCTAAGGTGTTACAGCTAAACACTCACTATTCTTCAGAAATGCATGTTAGCGTATTGAATATATTTATTTTCTTTGTTTTACTGTATTCTTTGTTCATTGCTTAACTGCACATGGAAAGGCTCATTTACAAAAGGGACTCGTAGAAGCTTCCTAGAAAGATTAACTGACAGTTGATACAGACACTTTTACATTTTCAAGGCACATGAAATAAGATCACGTATATAATTTCACTCCAGAACTCTAATCTGCCACATTAATTATATTAAGGCCATTACTTGAAAAAAGAAAGCATACTGCACTTGTAAAAATAAATACAAACAGTATTCACTTCCTTCAGATGAGTATTATGGCTTTCGTAATTCAGAAACAAAAAAGGATTGATCCAGTGGCATATAAAAGATATCATACGTTTAGTGTGAGAAACTTATGACACCTTTGAGAGGCAAGTTTTTTAGGTTAGATGTATCAAAACTAAAATTGGTGGATGGTGGAGTTTTTTCACATTGTGACAGAGGGCTAACTTTTACAACCTTGTGTCTATTTACTGTGAGTAAGTAGCAGGTCTACTACAAGTGCTCATGTGGTAGTAGCTTATAGCACACTTGCTTACAGCAACTTCCTTGAAAAGGCAAGTGCTCTAACTTCCACTAGTACAATCTTACTACTTAGCCCTTCCAACAACTAACCGTATTAAACTGCAAATCCCTATTAGAGATCTAGCTCTAACCTTAAAACTCTCACACGGCTACTAACTTGAGTCCTCACTCCAAAGCTTTAAAACTCAACTCCTCCTACAATTCTGTAAACTAAAATCCCTAAACCTAAAACACCACTCGCCATCCGTAACCTTAAAGTCCTAATCCTAAACATCCAACTCCCCTCCGTAAACCGAAAAATCCTCCTGCCATTCCCTAACCCTAAAACTCCTCTTCTGCTCCCTAAACCTAAATTGCCTTCCTAATTGCTGCTGTAATCTACATTCCTACCCCATTTCACTCTCCCCTGATAGCCGCCACACTTACCTTTCCTCAAACTCGCATAATGTGCTTGAGTAACATGCAGCAGCCTGCTTTCCAGAACACATATTCAAGGTTGAGCATGAGCATCAGGCTGTATGAGCTACAAGATGCTCGATTCCCTGGCTTTGAGAAAGTGGACTTTGAACGCGTGGGACTCAAGAGCTTGTAGCAGAACTGCAGGTAACCTGTATTTGGAAAACATGGGTAAAGCTTACATATTGCGAGTATCATCTGATAATGAAATCAGCTGCTTGGGAGCAAGTCACTTAATACTGTCGCCTAGTTTACTGGTGGACTTCGGTGTTGTTTAGCAAGTTTGCATTAGAGGATTTGTGCAGGTACTGGCTGAATAGGAAGAAAAGAGTATGTTTTGTATGTTAGTCTGTGGCTAAATCACATTTGAGATGGCAGCATTTTCTTCTTAAGATTTTGCAGTCCTAATTTGTTGAGGACCAAGCAGTGAACACCAACACGGCATTTTACACGTGCCTTTACCGCATAGTTTTTCAGGTGCAGTATCACATGGCACGGGCATTTTTGTACTTCCTGGAGTAACTAATTGCTGAAGGGAATATATGGGCGTTTGCAAGGTTTCATGTACTAACTTTCCACTTCATTTTCCATTAATCACTCCCAGTGGAGGTATGAAAAGGACTGTGTTTGTTGCAGAGAGATCTGTGAAACTTTGAGGTATAGGCATATGTGTATGTAGGGTTCCGTATTGTGTTGATGGGGAAGAAGGAAGGAATCAGTAAAATACAGCTCCCTACCACGAATATACAGTTTATTGTTTGTGGGACTGGAACAAGTTAGTACAGAAGGAAAACTGACACTATGAATCTGCAGGAAAGGAGGATACAGTACATCCCTGTGGGACATGGGGAGAGGTGAGTCTTCCTTTGGGCTTGGATACTAAGGTGAAGCATTCAGATTCATTAGAGACTGTTTTTATTTTATTTTATTTTATTTATTTTTAATCATTTTATTGCTTCACTTCGCAACCAAACAGGTCACAAGGACAGTTTTCAGTCATGATTCAGACGACCAAAGGGTGACAAGATATACAGTTGTACTACAGAAGCAAAATAAGGTAGTGCATACACCGCAAAACAGGAAAATCATATTGTGTCAGCAAAATAGAACTTTTGTCTCCCTGTACACTACAGCTGTGTCTGTCATTTGTGCAATATCCAAAATTGATGTTTCTCCTCGTATTTCCTTTGCATTTCAATATACTGACATTATTATTATTGTGTGATTATTTTTGGTAACTTTTTAGACTCCCCTCTATAAATGGACTCTTATCAGTAGAGATAACTCAGTAAACAAAACATAAGTAAATAAATAAAATATGTGCATGCCCATAACAGGGTCTAGGACAGGTGAGTGATGGTCATGATTTTGAATGCCATTTTGGATGAAAACAGGCAGCCTGAGATAGCATTCACAAAATTATATAAAAACATAATTTATACAACCTGTTTTTCTTTGGGGAAAGTCAAGCACTTAACACCCGCTTATGAAAGCAGGGTTTTTTGCTGTATTGCTATTTGCCTTGCATTACACAGGTCAGTAATGGTACAAACTGGTATTTATTTCAAACCTACCAATGTCCTAATCCTACACATATATGTTTAAAACAAACAGACCCATGCATGTGTTAATACATTTACACAAATGCTATATAAAGCATACAGGTTCATAGACTGAAACAATGGCAGTATCATTTAACAGTTTACTGATTCTGCTGTTTAGCAGAGTGTTAATGGAGTCCACTTGGCTATCAGACAGATATTAAATGTAGTCCAGAATAACTGTCAGTGGCTTGTGATCATTGGTTAATTGGAGAGGCTGTGTCTTTTCTAAAACACTGTAAAACATGGCTGGTTATGAAATAACAATGGTGCTGCATTTGTGGGAGGTGTGGATTGATTAGTGGGTAACACATTTTACAGTGATGTCTTATGATTAAAAATATTAACCTGGGTGCCAGCTCTGTTACAGAGGGTTAAAGCTCTGCAACCAAGCAGCCTGGAGTTAATTAGCACCTAAGGGAATGGAGTAGATATCTGGG
The DNA here is from genome assembly GCF_019279795.1 of Protopterus annectens. NCBI lineage: Eukaryota > Metazoa > Chordata > Ceratodontiformes > Protopteridae > Protopterus > Protopterus annectens. Next base: position 804,213,726 of record NC_056746.1, read on the forward strand.
AAGTAGTGATGCTTGCTCATCAGTCTTGGAGGAGGGAGGTTGTCTGGCCCCTAGTAATGGTGATTTCTGCCGGAAGCTGGGAGATTACACATCGAGCACTAGAATCAAGCAAGGAATTGGATACTGCACTTGATACGGTAGTCAGGGGGATATATGCATAGAAGCAAAAATGCATCAAAATGCATGAAACTGCAATCCCTAGCCTCAGCTGGAGCATATTGTTGGGTAGTGGCAGAAGTTAGTAACCTAATGAGGACAGAAACTGTTATGCCTGTCTGAGTAATGGATCCCTTCGTACCTACTGGTCAGCAAGCAAAGGAGAGGAAAAATAGTATTAACCTAGGGGGGGCTGGCTTCTGTTAGGAGATGGGACAGCATGGGAAAAGGTGGGCTTTGTCTACATGTTGCCAAATGGGATGGCCAGAAACACCATGGGGCAATAGACACCATTGTAGCACAGCTGTCCTGTAAAAGTTCACTAAAATGTGTGGACTTAAATGACCTGGAGCCATTGGTGATATTTTTCAGCAAAGTAATCTTTTTACTCTGTCTTGTGTAGCCCTTAAGTCCTACCTTGGTGTATTGAACCAGCTTTATAATTTATCAGTCCATTGGACAAACAGATGCTGACATTTGGGACAAACATATGCTGACATTTTAATGCAAGTGTGGTGCCTAGTTTGTAACATTCTTATTACCTCCCAGTTACTGTAATTAGTCTCTTGTTATTTTCTCGTATTCACTCTCTGTGATCCTGCAGTTTGGGGAACTGATCAGATTACATGGTGACTTTTTTTTTTTTGGTTCTGACTGAGCTTCTCCGTGAAAGGATTTGAAAGAAAATCCAGCACCTGCACAAGTGTAACTAGAACATGTGTTTTGGCCCTGTGGTTAAAAACTAAAAATAAATCAGATTACGGTTTTATTTCAAGGCGCAGGCCATTTCAGAACACTTTGTGAGGGGAAAGTTTTTTTAAACTATAGTAAGGAACTAATACTTTATGAGAAAAAGTGCAGGCTTCATTAAAGAAAACTGATGTCAGATCAAATGGAGAACACAAATGTAACAACATTTTTGTTTTTTTGTATTAGACTAAATACACTATGTGTGAGAATTTGACTAATGCTGCACATTACCGAACTTGAATAAAGTACTTCCTTGAGATATTAAAAGCTGAGTTCTGTGTGAAACAAATCTAATAGAGCAGCATTGTTACTGCTGGCTGCCACAGTCCAAAAGTTTAGAAAGATACCTTTGATCACTCATTGTTCAGTCAGGGTGGAAAAAGAGCATGGGATTTAACACTTGAGGGATGGTTCATTGTCTGGGAATCTGTTTGTGGCGTTCTGCTTAGTGACAGCCTTCTAAGTTCAGCCAGGGAGGAAAGCAAGAATGGAATTCAGGATTTAAGGGATTATTCATTAAGGTCTGGGAATTCTTTTTTAGCATTACCCTTAGTTGGCACTGCCTTTTAAATTGTATGTGAAATGTGATCCAGTCTTAAGGTTATAATTAGCTTTACCTGTGCATAGACCTGTAATAGAGTCTGTTGATATATACTCTAGGCAGATTTCTTTTAGTCCTTAGTGCGCACCAAACCTTACTTTTTGCTTATGTTTGTTTCATCCTAGAGACAGCATTCATCTGTACTTACCTCAGCACAAAACATGATTGACATAACCATAAAACATCTGCATAGTCCTTATAAGAGAAACGTGAAATCATCAGAAAGTGGGTAGCTGGTGACCGTCAGGCAATAGTGAGAAAAAGATACAGGAAAACAAATACTTACTTGCTAGAAACCGAACTGATTGGACAATACATTCATGCTTAGTAGTACAGTATACATAAAATCATTGATAAGGGATTAGAAATTCCTAACCTATAAGCTGTTGTCCATCTTAAGTTACACAACTTTTTCTTAGACATTTGGATGAGTGTATTGTTGATAATGAATAATTTTTTTTTTTTAATGGAACAACCAAGCCCCATTCTTGTAGAGAGGTGTGCTTTCTGCTGTTTTACTGATTAAGGGTACAGAGGAATCTCTTCACTGTGACAGAAGGGAAAAGAGGCTATAAGAGTGCGATACTGAGATATGTGAGCCGCAGTTTTTTCTAACTACATGTGGTTGAAAAATTCCTGTTTGAAGTAGAGGCTGATAATAGGTGATGGAGACCTAACAAGCTGATGGCAAAGGGTGAAGTAGGGAGTACATGCAGAAGCAAATATACATAGAGTGTTTAGCTACATGCATTCCATTTTTGCTGAAATACTGATGCTTTAAAGTATTAATATTATTTCAGTAGAGAGTAATTTACATATGGATTAGTGAGTGCATGATTTGTTGTGTGTGTATATGGGGGGGGGGGGTGCACTGATGATTGTGAATTGTATTGCTAAGAGTCCCCAGGCTTGAAACAACTGATAGTAGCAGTCCTTTGTTGAGGTGAGTAGAGATGAATACATTCTCTAGGATGAAATAAAATGTAAGTAAACACCAAGGTTTGGTGTGCACTAAGGAGTTAGAGATCCGTCAAGTTAATGTCAGTGGTAGCACACTTGGATTTTGGTATAGAAGTCTGTGGGTTCTATTCCCACACCAGGCAGATAGATTGCTGAAACTGCAGTGCAGCATGGGGGGGGGGGGCTGCACTCCTGAGTGTTTCATCCTTCTTACCAGCCACTTGACTTGGTGCCACAGCACCTATCAAAATGAGTAGAGGAAGTTCCCTGATGCCCTGGATAAATTTCCCCCTAACAGTATCAATGCCACTGTGGGGCTTCCCTGAAAAGAAACCACTAGCCTAGTGGAACTAACCTGGTCAACAAAGGATAACTAAGTAAATCTAGATTCAGAATCTTGCAGTTGGAATATACAGCTTACCGGTTCCCCTTTAATTAATTTACAGGGTAGAGGCTTATACCATAAAAGGGAACTGCTGGGCTATTTTAAGTGTTGTCATATGCCAAAGAGCACTAAGTGGCAGCAGCCATATGAGTTTCTTGTAAATATATTTTGCTGTCAAATTATAATTTATTCGATACATACTGATGCATATGTGCTTCCATGCATTTCCTAGTTATTCTGACATGAATATCAGAATGGTAATTAGCAAGTACCACACTGAAGAGATGAAAGGGATATCTTTATCTGATACCTTTATTTGGAGGCAGTTTGTTTTTGTTAAGTAACGTGTTTATCTAAAAATTGTAGAATACATACTCTCTTGATTTCATTCCCACATTATGCTTGTAAGAGTTTGAATGAAAACAAGGCAGCAGCTGCTATGGTTTTGGAACAAACAAATGCATTTGATGAGCTCGAACATTTACTTATGTATTTATTTATTTATTTATTTATTATTTATTTATTTATTGATTGATTGATTGAATTTAACTGGGTAAAGTATTGATCCTTTCTGACCTATTTCTGTCTCAGCTTGGGGTCAATAGTATGACCACTCATGCAGAATACATAAGATAAACAAAAACATGAATTGACAGTGAATAAAAAAAAATGTGTGATGCTAAGAATATAAAAGTACATAAACCAGTAAAGTGAGAGAATGCAACTACAATAATATTAATATGCATTCAACACTTGCTTTACTTTTAGGAAGATAGAGCAATACATATAACTCAGTATATAGAAATCTAAGGTGCAGGAATACTTACAGTTTTGAATAGCCATGGGATTCTTGTACTTTGACCAGGTGGGAACAGAATTATTTGGACAATAGGACTTGCTGTACTGTAGTACATGTTAGTAAGTCTGACAACATGCCATGAAATTGTGGGGGTATCCCAGGACTGCCTAAGTGTGCTACATTTTTTCTCTTCTCCTGAGCAATCTCTCCCGACTGACTGTTATTTATTTATTTCTGATTTTCATGTTGATGCTTGGATTTTGTACTGATGATACAGTTATTTTAGCTAATCATGCGGTCCTCAACTTGTCTATGCAACTGGTGTACCATTAATTTATTTTAAGGTACATCGGTCTCTGGGTGATCATTGCTTGACATTAAGCTCCCTCTAAAACAGGATTTATGCTCTTAAAGATGAGGCTGATGATATGTCTGTCATTAGTCAAGAGGTAATGTCTGTTTAGTTATAAAAAATACAAATATTTTAGACACGTAGGTTATGTATAAATGTATTAAATCATACTCTGAGTATACTTTTTAAACTCAAAAATTGCTTTAGCTTTAAAACAAGAACTTTGTTACTCGTTTGTCATAGTGTATTAAATTATACATTACATATCTGTTATGCTATGACTCAGAACATCACTTTAAAATCAACTAGTTGTGTTATTCTAATCTGCTCCACATTTTATTTCAAATTTGTGGTATAACCCCTACCAATTATGCTACATCTGAAAACATTACTTTAAGATTGCTGTTATATTATTCTAATGTATAATGGGTTTATTTCAAATATGTGGTATAAAATTCATCCTTGTGTACTTTACTAAACTGCCAAGTGGTTGTTTTTGAAAAAGACAGCACGTTTTTGTTCATGGAAATACAGTTATAAGTTACACAATAATCGTTTTCTCCAGACTACAGTTTCATTGTTCAAACTGGTTTGTTCTTCTAATACTATAGCTCAGCAGTGCCATCAATGTTCTTTAACTAAATATAGGATATTTTTTAGTCAAATGGATTCTGTTTTCACTTGGCAATTTCATACAGTCTGTCCCATGGTCATTATTAACCATTGTAGCAAATGCATCTTTTAACTATTCCCTACATTTAGACTACTCTTTTTTTTACATTCAGTGTTATGCTGTAGTGTTTTATCTTGTCACTTGGCTATTGTAAATGGAGATATTCTCACCATCACAAAATAAAAAATAGATACATGTAAATTAAAGTAAAAAGAAACACCCACACAGATGATTTAGTGTAAAAAACACTGGACATTATTATTAGAAAATTCATTTTGTTTTTCCAGAGTTAATTTTATTGAGCAAATGAATATGATTTTTGAAGTAGGCTGAAGTTACTTGTAGTAAGTAAACAAATCTTAACTCTAAATGACTTACCATTGCTGGTTTCTGTTTTCCCAGAGTTAATTTCATTGAGCAAATGAATATGATTTTTGAAGTAGGCTGAAGTTACTTGTAGTAAGTAAACAAATCTTAACTCTAAATGACTTACCATTGCTGTAAAGATATAACAATTTCTTTGAACCAAGCATGCATAATACGAAAATAAATGAACACAGCGGGTGCCTGGTATAGAAACAGATTTCTGACAATAAAACTTAGATGGTTGGACAAAGTTGAGTATGTGAGTAGTAATAGTTAGAGGACTTGTTTATTCTAGTTAGTATGCTTTTCCTATAGTTTATATGATATGTCAAATCCCAAAGCAGCTTAGCTATCTTCCGGTTATGTTTTATTTGGTCAGAAGGATATTTCTGCCTGAAGAGTATGTTTGTGTAATTTAAATAATTTGTTAAAAGTCATCAAGACTTATTTGGATAGAAGATTCATAGTCATAGTCTAACAATTTCCTATTCACATTTGACTGTTTTCAACTGTAGACTTTGATTCAACAGACATGCACCTCTACCTTGTTTGGCTGATGGTCAGTTTTCATCCCCTCTGTAGGCAAACTGTGGTTAAGCAATGGGTGCAAGGTGGGAAGTAATCCTAGATGGGGTGGTAGTCCATCTCAGGGCACATGTATTCTTTTAACATGTGTCTGTATATGCACACACATACTCACATACTCACACACACACACACACACACACACACACACACACACACACACACACACACACACACCAGAAACACTATGAATATTACATTTTCTTTTACCTCCATGTCTTTGGTTTGACAAAACCAGAGGCTGTGGAGAAAATCTACATAATTATGTTAACTCTACACAAAAGGTGCACCAGCCATAATCCAAACCAGAGAACCAAGGGCTGTGATGTACAAAGCTAATTGATGTGGCATCCCTGCTGGGGGAATGTGAATGACACTGTGATGTGTTATTTTATATTCATTGTTTGGAACAAAACCTCAGTCATAGGTTTGGTAATAAATATATACGCATCCCTTTATATTAAAAAACAAAAAACTTTTTTTTACTCAAAAGATTTTTATTATTTTTTCTTCAACAGGAAAACAAATATCTTGACTAAGATTTTTTCAAAATAAATTAAACAAGAAAACTATGTACATTATTTACATTTGGCCTGAAGATAAAACTACGAAAGAAACCAATCTGATTTAAATATATGTAAACAATAGACAAGTTTTAACTCAGGAAGAGACTGAGTTCATCTTTAAATTCTCAATAAGAGATAAAATCTTCCGCCAAGGATTGTTACTCCATAATTTAGGGTAGATTCTTAGTTCTTTGATTTTAATCTCCATCAGTGCTGTTTCATTCAGTAAAGTTCAGAAGCCTTCAGAAGAAGGAGTAGAACTGGACTTCCCTTTTCTGGAGATGCATTTCCTAGCAACTGCTAGTATTGTCCATAATAAATACAAATTACTTTTCTTCATATCTGATTCTTTATTTACATTCAACAGAATTAGAGCTTTGGATAATACAAATGAGTCTGTAAACATAGCTTGTAAGAAATTATTGATATCCCCCAAATTTTTTAACAGATATAGAATCATAAAAAATATGTATCTAGTCTAAATTACATATTTATAGATATCTCCAGCAGGTAGCACTATTAGAAGAACTAAGCTTGGCTAGCTTATTAGGTGTAAAAAATGCACTATGTAGATATATATATATATATATATATATATATATATATATATATATATATATATATTCTCCAGAATTGTGTGTTAGATGTTGATTTAATAGAAAACAATAAATTAGTTTTACTCTCCAAGAATAGGCTTAATGAATGCCCATTGGTAATGAAATTCCAATACTTTTGTTGAGGTTTTGCTTTATAGGTTATTAGAATTTTATATAATCTTGAAATAACATTTTCCATATTGTGATTGTTATAAATTATTTCATATAAATATTTTATAAATTTAGGCCTATCCTTAAAGGAAGAATTATTAATTATTATGCATAGATCTTATGAATATGCTAAAACACTTTGAAACACTAGCCAACCTGATGGTAACAGTTCATATGAAGATGGCATGCACTGAATATCTGCATTTTTTTGATTGTTGATATAATGCTGCCAGCAAGGGAAGTTTTTAGTTTCCCACGTGGTAAAGACATTCTTATGTATCTTGTTAAAAAAAATGTTGTGATACTGAACGGGATTAATAAGTCCAACCAGAGTTTGATATCTATGCTAACATCAACAAATTTTCTAAAGCAGTTGAAAATAGAATTGATAAAGTTTAGTTTAGTAGGTTTTATCATATTATATTGTATGCTAATACATAAGAGATGCCATAACTTATTGGATTGATCAGACAGCGGAAAGTTTTTTAGTAAGGAATTTTCATTTAAAAAATAACAGAATGCAATAATTTCCAACTAAACAAGTAGTTTGAACCTATCTAGTTTATAATAATTTTGAAAATAGAAGCTTTAATGTAGGTTTCTATATCAGGGAAGTTAATCCCTCCCTGCTCCCAAGGTCTAATACGGTGAGTGAAAGCAACTCTGTTTCTGTTAGGATACCAAAGAAATTTTAATAAAAGTGTATTTATGTCTATCAAGAGATGTTTGTCAGGTATCATAGGAATTGCTTGGGCTATGTATAGAACTTTCCAAAGAAATACCATATTTGTTAATTGTAATCTGTCTTCGAATGTTATAAACATTTTATTCTACTTTTCCACATAATTATTCATAATACTTGTAATAGTATTATAATTCACAGTTAATGTTAGTTCTATAGTTTTACGTAAAGTAATGCCTAAATAATTTAAAGTGGAAACTTGCTTACCAATTGTATGATCCCCATCCACTAGAAATTCCTTTCTTTTATTCATAACTATAAAATTGTATTTTATTAAAGTTAAGACCTGAAATTAAATAAAAATGTTCAACCTGTAAATCTAATTCTTTTAAAGTAGTTTTTAAAGTAGATAAAGTAAGAAGCACATCATCAGCAAATAACATTATTTTAGAATTGTATTGACCATATATATTAATACATTTTATTTTAGAATTATTACGTATTAAGGTGACAAATACTTCAATAGCTAATGTGAATAAAATGGGAGACATGGGACAACCTTGCTTAGTACTTTTGGTTAGAGCTATAGATTCAGAGGTAAATGGTCCTAATTTTACATATGATAAATTGTTTTTTTGTAAATATTCTTTATCAGTAAGATAAAAGGGGAGGAAAATCAAAAATCACTAACACTTTAAATAAATAGTCCCAATTTAAGGAATCAAAGGCTTTTTCTATGTCTAATGCAATTAATAAAGCTTCTTGATTTTCTCTATTTAAAATATCAGTAAGGGTTAATATCCTTTGAATCTTGTCATGTGTGTGTCTGTTATGTATAAAACCAGTTTGGTCTTCATTTACATTATGGGCTAAAGAATTTTTTAATTCTATTAACTGGAATAGACATAAAATGCTATACTCATTGTTAAGAAGAGATATTGATCTGTAAGAGCTGCAGTGTCTAGGATCTTTATTTTCTTTAATAATAGGTGTGATTAAAGAATATATCCAAGAAGGTGGTATTATACTTTGTGTTTCGATTTCAAATAATGTTTTAATGAAAAAGAGAGGTTATAGATGTTGGAAAAAGTTTATATAATTCAATGATAATACCATTATTTCCTGGGACTTTATTACACTTGCTTTCCTTAATCTTATCTGTGACTTCCTTGTGTGAGATTAGTTTTTGAAGATCAAACTTTAATTTTTCTGGTATTTTCCTAATTTTAGGAGAAATTGTTTCCAGGTTCAGGAGATTAATTTGAGGGTTGCCAGTTTTATAATGTTCAATATAATGAAATTTAAATGTGTCAAGGATGTCACTTATATCTGATATTTTTTATTTTTCCCCTCATGCAGAATGTTAATAATGTTATCTGCCCTGGACTGCATTTTGATTCTCATAGCCAAACTGTGCATATATCTAGGAGATGTGGAATAAGAGTTTAGTTTTAATTTTTCTAGTGCCAAATTAGTTTTATAGCATAAAATGTCATTATATTTTTTATTTAGTTTGTCTATTGTCTTTTTGTTGTTGGAAGAATTTGCAGACTTTTTGGATTTAATCATGACAAGTTGAGTTTGTATGTTATGTAATTCCGATTCCCATTCTTTTGATTTATTTTTAAACCATGTAAGGGTTTTACCATATATGTAAGCTTTCAAAGAGTCCCATATCATGACTATGTTAATCTCTGCAGAATAATTAGTATCTAGAAAAAAATGCTGTTTTAAAACTAGCAAAGGTTTACATTCTTTAATTTTTGTGATGTAGGCTAGAATTATTGACATATAGGTAAAATTTTTAAAACCTTGTTGGAATTCAAGAAAAAGTGAGGTTTGATCTGATAAAAGGACAGGGAATTATTGAGAAGGAAGATATTTTTCTGTTTAGATCTCAAGAAATATACATTTTATCTGTTCTAGTGTGAGTGCCAAATCTATAGTCTTTATGAGAAAATATTAATGAATTGGTTTCTTTAGAGCTAAATGTAGTCAAGTACGTTGAAAATCGCAGTCCATTTTTTTGAAAAGTTTTGCCGTGGAAGTAAGACGAAGAGGTCTCTTGGTGGTATCAGAACTGTCTAAAATATAGTTAAAGTCCACACCTATTATCAAATTACTTTTATATGTATTACTAATGAAGTCTAAATGTTTTTTAGCTGTCCCTACCACCATGCCAGGAAACCAGTAAAGATTTACTAATGTCCATATCCTATTGTTACATTTCACTATAACAAGAGCTATGAGACCTTCTTTATCCATATAATTATAAATGATTTGAGGGTTAGTAATATTCTTCCTCCATAGAATCTTTATTCCTCTAGGTTTAGTTTTATATGAGGAATGGGTTAACATTAAATATTCATTTTGGATTCCATGTGTGTTTGTCATTTGTTTTGAAGTAAGTTTCTTGAAGGAAGACCACCTGCACTTTATTTAATATTAAATATTGCAATAGATTTGATCTTTGCTTTGGGTTGTTCAAGCCATTGCTATTTAAAGAAAGTAGTGTTAGATCCATATATTTTTAAATAAGATTAGAAGTTACCCAGAAATATTCATTAGTAATACCCAGAACTTTTCCATAACAGTAAAGTGGAATAAAACTTTTAATACATTTAAACAATGTAATCAAACTAGAAGACTTATGATAAGTCTTAAGTCAAGCCTATAAAAAACAAAAAAAGCAAAGTGCAAGAACTATTACATGTAACAAAATAATCCTATATTTAATGATTTTCCATATCAAACATGGATTGGTAAACATTCCTAATCCAATAGATAGGAAACGATCTATCAGATTATCCCTCATGTCTCAACAATAAAACCCATTTGAGCTCCATACAAATTTCAGAGGAGATCATTCAGCCATAAAATATGAAATGCAATATGTAACTATACTTGTTAAGTAAATATAATAGGAAGTTAAGTAAGATTGTATTATGGAAATTTGTTTACACATTTCTAGCTCATGTATCGTCACATCTCATAGAGTAAATAAATTGTCTCTGTATCAAGTCAGAACAGATTAGGAACATATATAACTTATCTAACAGATTAGAAAATATTCCTCAACACGGCAAAGATAAATGTTACTTAAATATAATCTCTATTATGTATTTCAGAATTAAATGAAATTATCTCACTCTGTATATGAACATTAGATAGGTAAGATGTATTTACCTACTATAACACAACTATGTAAATAAATAATCCCAAGAGAATGTCAACTTGTTATAGTTAATTTTCAGTGAATCATATAATTAAAAACTTCTTTAAGATGAATGTACTTACTTGAAACTTTTCCCTTTTTCCCTTTCCCCTTCCCTTTTTCCCCTTCCTTTTGACACTAGAGGACAAAAACTCCATATATACGTGTTCTTCAGTGTAGTTGTAATGGACTTTACATAATGTTCATAATTGAATTTAGATGTGATTTGAAAAATATGAAGTAAAGGATACTAACCCTTTTCACCTTTTAGAATATAAGATATAATTTATAAAATGAATTCTATAAAGGGAAGAAACATATATCAGCTATATAGATAGGCTAACCAAAGTATTTCATTCCTCAACTGTTGTAATTATGTCTTATTTAAAGCAACATCAGTATGTCCAACCTCTTTACTACTGATATAGATTGTTTTAAAGCATTTATTGAGCTAAGATTCTGAGAAGATCAAGCAAATTACAATAGCATATTGTTAATCTGAAGTAGGACCACATTTGTGAAGCTATTAGAATCGTTCCAACAATAAGTTATGCAAAAGGAAATCATGTTCATTGTTATTTTCAGGCAGTTGATAATAAAACTACAAGTGTACCTAGAATGCAACATAGTATACAAAACTACAACATGTTTATCAAATTGATCCAATATTTTGGATTAATTCCCCAAGTATAGTTTGATACAAGGATCATTTAAGTTTTAGTATTCAAATGAGTAACATAAGTTAGTTTATTTTTATTGCCACTGTCTAATCTGTGATAAAAGAGAAGAGGACAGAATATTTGAGTCATTTTAATGTATGAAAGACAAACCCCAGTCAGTTGATGGTTCTCCAAAGTCTCAAGCTTCATTAACGAAAACTCAAGGCTTGCATATAACATCTTTCGGTATAAACTGTTCAAAACGTTTAGCACAAAGAAGGAATTCTGTGTCTTACAGCTATTTTGTTGGTATTAAGCCAGCAGTGCACAGGTAATCTCAGCAAGGCATACTAAAGATTACACATATAAAGTCAATAGCTTATTTTTAAACTTGGAAGTCTATAGCATAATGTACAAAAATGCAGCACTAGGTTAGCTTTACCCTTCCTCCACCCTCATAAGACAATCTGGGTTCAGTAATTGTAGCAATTCATAGAAAGTTAGTGCACCCTGCAGCGTTTGATTATATAAAACAAACATTAAAATAAATAAAATAAAATTCAGTTAATCCATAGAGATCACTCACTAGTTGTAGTGCTTTGTATTTCCTGCATTAAAACCTACTGGGCTGTTTACTTGATGGCTGCATCCACTGTAACACATTTGATAAAAAAAAGAAAAATAAGTAATCGTGTTACATAGCTATTGTACACAGGTATATAGGCAAACTATGCAACCCTTTTTACTTTCGTATGGCTGAAGAGAAAACTGCTTATAACATTCAGTAATGTCAAAGAAAAATTACCTGGCTAACAGATAAAAGTGCTGTTTCATTCTGTAGCAAATAATATGGAAGTATTCTGTCCTTTCTAAAAGTATTTCAGCTATGAAAACTGTAAATGCAGAAATACTCTAACACCAATAAGCAACTCTTTCAGCACAGTCATTACTAACACTATTTTCATGTATAAACAAAAGAATGAGTAAGCTGATATGTTTCTTACCTATGTGCTGAAATTTGCAGTTTGCTGAAGCAGATGTGTCCCTTAATTATTTCTGATATTTGTTTTACCTGAGCTTATCTTAACTTTATTGTAATATTTTATTTACTGGACCAACGTTGCCCCTATGAGGCTGGATGTTACTTTAAACTGTGAAGGAAGTGCATGTGTGTCATGTAACCTCACTTCCCTTCAGACACATCAACAAGATCAATGGACCGGACCACTGGTCTACAAGATGAGTGAAAAAGCAAAGATTAGTAAGCTGATACATCTCCCAACCATGCACTGGAACTTGCAGTTTACCAAAATGGAGATGTCTCTAACCATCACTGACAGTTGCCCCACCTGAGCATATCTGAAACTGTTACAATAATTTGTTTATTGAACGTACACTATATCTAAGGGGTTGGATGTCACCTTAAACTGTGGAATAATCGAGTGTGAACCATGCATCCCCATATTCCCTCAGACACAGCAGCAATACCAAGGGTCCAGGCCACGGATCTGTGAGGTAAGTGAAAAGCACCAGGCCACGGATCTGTGAGGTAAGTGAAAAGCACTCTGAGGCTCACAAAGCATCTCGAGAGTGTAAAATCTTTACCTCACAGTTTCTGAGAATGTTAATTATTTAATTTAGGAAATTTAATGGAAAAAGGAGAAAAGGCATGAATATTCAAGACATAGGCACATGACTACTACCCACTAATATCTTTCATCTTTCAAAATGACTAAGCAATGATAAAACTAGTTTAGAAGCCCATCTAGCTGCATATTACCATTTATTATTAGCGAAGCAGTCACCGTACTACAGAATACAGTCCCTTAACATAGATTAAAAACAATTTATCACGCAAAGCCATAGAAGAAATAAAGAACCAAATGAGTGGTATTCAGAAAATAATAACTTACCTTCCAATTCTTCCAATGTACACTGAGATTCAAGTTATCCATCAGCAACTCAAGCAGATTATTGGTCCCACAATCACATAGTAACTCCCCATAAACTGTACAACTATAAAAAAGAGATACGCTGACTCCAGTGCATTTCTAGTGTTTTATCTAGATGAAGTAAAAGCTTCAATAAAATAATAACTCATATGTAGAGTTTTATAATGTAAAGAGAGAAAAAAAGGCATATGTTTACTTGTTAATTAACATATATGTCACACTTTAGTAGATGCTTTGAGAGGTTTAGTGGTGACAGCAGCTTTGGATTCTGTCTTTTTTTTCTTCTTTTATACGTCTGTCCAAGAGTCCTTTTCAGGAGATCTCTTCAGAGAAGGAGATGAACAGTCCATTTCTTCTGGAATTCATATTATATTGTTATTTTTGTTGAAAACAGAGGCTTCCTCTAGATTGTTAAATGTTCTTGTTTCATTTCAGTAGATGATTTTAATTTTTGCAGGATGAACACGTTGTGCTTTTACATTATTTTGCTTAAGTAATTTTACAAGCAGCCAACTTTTTTTCCTTAAGTCTAGTACTCTGGTGGAAAAGTCATTATCAAATCTGATTTGATTTTGTTTATATTTTAAAGGGCTTTTTCTTCAAGCTGTTTTGAGAACAAATTCATTGTCTAGGTAGGATAGAAACTTTACTACAGTTGATCTTGGAGGTACAGAAGATGAAGTGGAGAGTGACTTCCCTATGGCTGTATGCTCTCTTTCTATGTCATAGGAGAGACCTTCTTTTAAATCTAAAAATTCAGGTATCCATTAGTTTAAAAATAGAATAGTATCCTCACCTTCAGTAGCCTCAGGTAGACCAAAGATTCATTATTGGTTCTCCTTTCTCTATTCTCTAGATCATCCACTTTGTTAATAAGCCAGGCATTCTGTTGTAAGAGAAATTCATTTTTGATTTTCTTCTTCTTTGAGTCTCCCCTCTGTATCACTCAAGGAAGTTTCTATATCTGATATTTTAGTTTGATGTTGAAGTAATTCTCTAAAGGCATCAGTTTGTTTTTGTCAGTTTTATTTAAGATTTTCTAAGTTTTCTTTAAAATCATCCATTTTCAAAGATAACTTCTGTAGTGTAGTAGACATCAACTATATCTCTCTCTTCAAGGCAGTCTCAGAGTAAGAGTTCTTTGAGTTACTCATTTCCACAAAAATGATAATCTCAAAATTAATTTGACAGGAAAATCTCGATGGATAGCCACCAAAGTTACTAAGTAAGTAGTTCATATCTTTATCAACAGTATTTAATTACTTTTGTTTGCTAGAACTAAACATTTTGCTGTATTTTAGAGCAGTTTTGTAGAGCTCTAAAAAAGTGCTGCTTTGAGTTGGCCATCTAGGTTCCACCCCCACAAAAAACTTTTTTAATGTTTTCATATTATAACTAATGGTTAAGACACTGCAGGCCAGGATAACCTTTTGAGGACTCTTCATTCATTTATACAGTTGTGTAGACAAAATTAAACCAGTTAGACGGTTGTCTCCGTAGATCTTTAGCTGGATTGTTCAAAGAATCTGAGACAGTTTTCTCTCCATTTCAGACTTTAATATAATTAAAACAAAAGAGTTGTAGAACTGCATTTCTACAGTATCTTCTACGGTGTGTTAAATTTATACTAGATTGCAAACAAGATATTGTTTTAGTTGGACTGTCTAGTTCATCTTCTTGTTCTCCGGGCATACTCATGGCACTTTGTTAACTTTTAGTGCCTGCTGCTGCACTGACAGATTGCAGAGAAGGAGTTGTCTTTCTCTGTTAACTGAATTTCTTATAACTGATTGTTGTATCCAGCAAGTTATGTACTCATAAATCTCACTAGCCTTCCTCCTTTCAAGATGCCTCTGTTTATGTGATTAATAGACAAGAGCAACCACTAAGAAAATATTTGTAGACACCCCCAGCTGTTCAATGTTGCCTCAAAATAAAGATCTGAATCTGTATTGGCCAACACTGGCACTTCCTTAAGTCAGCTAATAGGCATTCAAAATAAAAAGAAAGGCTTTCTCTTGCCCTCTTTAAGTGGAACATTATAAGTTTTGCTTCTGTTTTACCAAAAGAGAAAAAGAGAAAACAACTAATTTAAAAGCAGTAATGGCTTTACTTAAGTAGAATGCAGAATTTTGCTACTGGAATAAAAAGCACTTGACTTGAATTAACCACTTTATATATTACTCAATAATCTCCACTGGCTGTAGTGTTTCATAGGTCATTCAGACTAGAGAGAAGAATAGCATGAACTTGCAGTATTAAACACTTTACATTCCATAAATGCATTTTGTTCTTTACCCTGTTAAGTTAATGGGAATCTGCTTAAGTAGTGATCTGAAACTCTTCCACAGGAAGTTGACCTACCCTCCATAGATTCAGATTCCACAGCTTGCATTTCTTTTTCTGTGGGGGCCTGTTCTGTTTACTCCCCATACCTTACCCCAATTCTCACCCACCCCTTCCTTCTCTACATTTATACCAGTGTAGCTCCACCCCAATCCACATCCAGAAAAATCATAACCATCCACCCAACCATGCCTCTTTCCTGTTATGTCATTGTATTACATCAGATAACATAGTCAGCTTTTCTCTGCCAACTGAATCTCTCAAATTGAATGCCTTCAACAGCTGTGAACATTTCACTCTTCTTTAGATTTCCATAGCACATAATTTCCTATACAAATAACAGGAAAATCATATATCCACCTCTTAAACTCTATCAAACCTAGTTATCTTATCACTGTTAAACATAGTATAGTTTTCTTTAAACTACTAACAACAACCTTTGACAATTCTACACGGTGTGTTCAAAACAATAGTTCAGAAAAAAAGCATTAAAGTATATAAAAAGCATAAATATGAAGTAGGTGCTCTCCAAGGAATAAACTGTACTTAAAGAGCCAAAATACAATATTAAAAATACAAAAAGCACAGGTACACGACCACCAGTATTTGAAAAAACGTTTAATCAGTAAAAGGTAAGCGCACTCACACATATAGTTGTGCTTCTTCAAACTACTAACCTCAACCTCTCCTTAAGTTATGTTAATCTTTACCAAGGAAAACAGTGGTATGAACAGGACACAATATTAACTAAATGATCACAAAAGTTCCGTTAAATGTGAGAGCCAGAAACACCAACCACACATAAACCTTTGACAATTCTACACGGTGTGTTCAAAACAATAGCTCAGAAAAAAAGCATTAAAGTATATAAAAAGATGTTTATTTTGTAACAATTCAATTGATTGTTGAGTTAAGTGCTTTTGTCCATAAATAACTTCCTCAGAACTAATTTGTGAATCTACCCACAGTTGTTTTATACATAATTTTCTACCATACATCACCAGGAGAATCAACAAAATACATTCAATAGCATGCCTGTACAGATTTAAAGGAATAACGTGTGACTTATTATACAACAAAGCACAAACATATATATATATATATATATATATATATACATTTAAAATATTATTATGCAATACTGAAACTTTTATGTTAAAGTTGATATTTCCACTCAATTAAAAACATTGTTATGAATAACTCAATGAAAATTGATTTTGCATTAAATTATCACTTTGTAGCCCTTAATATAGTTTAACACAAAGGAGATTGAAATGTGATCATTAAGTCCCGGGGGATTATTAGCCACCAGAATTAACTGCCAGTATAGCTCCCTTTACTCCAGTCTATCCTCCCATTGATCTCCCCTAGATCCCTTAAGATTTGTTCCAAAATAAAAATGTGTAACTTGCCTTTGTACATATATTAACGTGTTTAGCCAATTCATTAGTTTCAGTATCTTGACTAATGTCATACATATGCTCATATATGCGCTTTTGTAAGGGTCTAAATATAAAACATAAAATGACTCGCATATACAGCATTTGGCTAAATACACCACTCCACTACTTGAGCAGTTATAAAATTTAGTGACCCTTAACATTTTTTTATCCACAGGAAAGAATAACAGTCAATATTTGCAATGTAAGGGCAGGAACTACAAGCTCTACATTTAGATGTTCCAAAACAGGATCAGTTATACTGTGTATTCTTATCATTCCCCCATTCCTAAAGTTCTTTTAAATTCTTAGCCTTCCTATATACTGTTAGGGGGGTTAGTAAGAATATCTAGGGTTGTAGGTAGAACTTTAAACATATTCCAATATTTTATTATATTCTTAATCCATTTAGCATCTTGATTATATTCTAAAAATAAAGCCTGAGAAAAATATCTGTTAGTCTCTGACAGATCATTATCACCCATAATCAAAAAAGGTTGTTCACGTTTATTACCAATAATAGGGAAATGTTTAGAACTCCATCCAGCAATTATTTCATAACAAATCTCATCTAACAGGTTCCTTGGATAACCCCTCATAAAGGTTTAAGGGTATTCACATATGCTGATAATGTTACGTTTGTGAGTCCTTTTCATTTAGAACTTTTACAGATGTTCGATTGATGGGGCATTGAATTAATGAGATTTTTAATTGCTGAAAATGAAAAAACTATGGAGCAATTATTTAAAGAAATTGACTATTTAAACTCTATTATCCAAAAGGCCTTGTTGTTTACTGTAGATGAATATCATAAAAAGATTTTTAATGTTTTATCTCAGGTTAACGAAAAATGTGTTATTTCAAAGAAACATAAAGTGTTTAAGCTGGTAAAAAATAAAGAGGAGTATGAAGACAAGAAGGTGTATATATCCTTTGTATAAGAACAGGGGGAAGATTTTTTTATGAAGAGGAACATACTAAAAGTGGTTCAGTACCGTCCCTGAGTTTAGCAAATGATAGGGTGATAGAAATGATGAAGTTAGAAGTATAACTCCCTTATTGGGTGATCCTTTAGAATTTTCCCCTTGCAGTGGTCTCATTGGATTCAGTACAAGGTGAAATACAAAAAGAAAAATACAAGGAACATACTCAACAGGTTCCAGGAAAAAGAGGAAACAGAGGAAGAGGAAGAAAAAATGTAAAAACCCCTAGACAGCTCCCTCCCCCTATTCCAGTTAATGGGGTTGCACGTGAACAAGACACCATTTAAAATTTGCAATTATAGCAATATTATTTTGGACAATAATTAGTTTTCTTTATTTAAAAAGGGTTTTATGTTCATTCCAGATAAGTGCTTTGATATCAGTCATACTTTGATAGATATTAAATTATTTTTGAGGAACATCAGTTGAGATATATGTATTATTGAACACTCTAATCTATAGTGGGAACAACTTGTTAAAGAAAAGGAGTATTTTTAATCCCGGGTTGCATCCACTCTTACAAGATTTTGAGAAAATTGTTGAATGTGATATTAGATCTAGGGAAATAAGGTATGTTAATCATTTTTATGATGATTAACCAATGACAGGAGGAAATCAAATTAAGAAACTGGGCAAAGGGGGAGGTATTGGTCTAATGGATACAATGGACTATATAGATAAAACGATGGATATTCTACACTCTGGTGACACTTATTTGACTGTTTCAATGAATGGAGTAAATGTGGCTTATCACAGAATTGATTTGTGGCTTAATGATTTGCTGTTACAGTAAGTGATAGACCACAACACTTTTGAACTCCTTCGTATGAAATATCCATGTATGCCAGCTATCTTTGGAATACCTATGGTCCATAAGGTAAATTATAACTCCCCCGTGCATTTGATTGTATAGGCAAGTGGATCTAAAACCTATCATCTAGCAATATAAGTATATATATATATATATATATATATATATATATATATAGTTCGAAATTTTTTGATTGAAACCTCATATTGTTAAAGACTCTTGGGATTTTTTAAATAGAGTGAATAATCTAATTTTTAACCAAGAAGTTTATTTGTTACATGTAGCAGATTGGTTTTCTGTTGTACGCTATGGCTAAGGTATTGAATGGTATGGGGAAAGTGTTGTTAAAATTAGGGATTTTAACATAAAGATAGATCAAAGTTATTTGTGAGCTGATGGAGTTGTTACTAAAGAATACTTTTATGTTTTTGAAGGGGAAGATTTTAAACAGACAGTTGGAGTAGCCATTGTTGCTGACCTGGTATTGTATATGTAGGAGCACGTATACATTTTAAATTCTCCTTTTTAAGAAAGTGTTATTTGTATACCAGATTAGGAGATTCCATGATAGTATTTGAATTTTCTGGATTGGATGTAAAGTGGAAATTAATGTTTTTTTTTATATTGTCTGTTGAGTACAGCCTCCTTTTTTAAATTTACTTACCAAGTCCATGAAAATGAATTACAATACCTGGATGTTGTTATCAAAAAGCATTTAGAGCAGCAAAGGCATACCTCCAGGATTTAGTGTAAACCCACCTTTTCAAATACATATTTACATTTTATGAGTAACCACCCTTACTATCAAAAAAGTATTATTGTGACTTCTAAGATAGCTGCACACTGAGTAATAGCATAACTCTGGCTCTCCCAATGTGAAAACAGAAACTCAACAGAGAAAGCCCCTAGACTTTTGTGTGTATGGGTACATTTTAGTAAAAAAAAACAGGTACAAAAAGTGAGGAAGAAACACTTACTGAGGAGAGTTCTGTATCTGTTCAGCAAAAAGCAATGCAACCCCCAAACATGACTTCCCGTAACCCACAGGAAGATATAAGACAACTGCATACAGACCTGGTTAAATAATGAAACACTGATGGAGTATATCAACACAAACAATAGAAGGCTGGAAAAATAGAATAAGCTTTAAACAAATATTCAGATGAGGTAATAAAGCTGAAAAAAGCAGAGGTTGAAATGAAGAAAGGGCTGGCTGAATAAGAGACTGCTCAAGAAGAGATCTTTAAAAAACATAGAATTAAAGCACAGAGCACATAGGGAAAACTTGACATTTTCAGCTATACCAGAGAAGATGGAAGGAACAGACTGTATTAATTTTATGAAAGCATAAATAAGCAACTGGACTGGTGTTTCACAGCAGGAGTTGTTACTTGAAAGGGTACATTGTGTGTATGCTCCATACCTAGCTATGAGAAAGCTACCTAGACCTTTAATAGTATAGATGCAATCCTATCAGCAGAAGGAGTTGATTCTGACAAAATTGTAGCAGAATGACAAAGTACTAAAAGTGGGAGACAGCAGAGTGTTTGTGGAGAATGAGTACTCATTGTACACAAGGCAGAAGAAGAGTACATTCATTCCACTATTCAGGGAATATCAAGATGCAGGTATGAGATTCAAAGTGCTGTACACAGCTGTCTTCAAGGTATTCTTCCCTGGAGGGACAAAATCAGTTTTTGATGAAGTACATGCTAAGGAGGAAATACAAAAGTTTTTCCAACAAAAAGTGAGCTGTAAAACAGAAGGATATGCTGTCTCTTGTTCTTGTGGTAATAAAACCATAGAGAGAGACCCTACCTGTGAAATCTTTTCCACTGTTTCAACAGAAAATGTTGGAGAGAATCAGCGAAGCATAAGAGTTGAATAAAAGAATCAAGAGTACATTGGAAATTAAGCAGAGACAGGATTTGAGAGATGGAGATGAACAGTAATAAAACCAGTAATTTAATGTGGGAGTACAGTGCAATAATTATATTAGTGAAATATGACAGAACAAGAAAGTCTGGAAATATTGGACTTTTTCATATTTTTGGCCTTTTGGGAGACTCTAAAGTATATGCCCTATGTCATGTCATTAATGTTTGAAAAATGCTTTGGAGTGGGGAAGTCAGGGGAAAAGTTAACTGTAAGTAAAGAAAACATTTTCCTTAGTAGTACCATTTTTGTGTTGTATGCTTTTCTTTGCATGCTATAAAGTAAAGTTTAAATTTTTTCAGTTATTTTTAAGTGTAATGGGGATTGTAAAAAGGCACTGCTGTTTCTTTTCCCTGCTCTCTTGTTCAGTATTTAAGAAATGTAGGCATTGCGATGTTAAAAAAAAGCCTGGTTATAAGAGCATGACAAAAGAAAAATTAATCTACCTTTTCTCATTCCTGCACAGGGGAATGACTGGATTAAGGACTTTAGATTCATTTAGTAACAAGTTTTAAGAGAAAGCAAGTAAATGAAAAAGAATATTGAATACTATGAGTTTTTTCTAGCAAATAAATGTATGCTTAGTAGCAATTCTGTATCTGGCCCTAATGTCTCCATGGAAACAATCTGATACTGAGAAATTGGTTACAGTCTGGTGGAGAATGATTGACTGGGGGAAAAAGAAAAGGGAAACTGGCTAGGATACAATGTTTACTGAAAGCATTCAGGGGTTTTCCCAGCTGGGAGAGCTATAAAGATAAGACAAAATTAGTTAGCACTTAGTAGAAACACAGGCTGCACCATGCATTTTAGCATGGATAACCTTTCTTTTAGGTTAGCTCAAGTCTGTAAGTGTGGCTGTCAGTTTGGAACATTCGTTCCTGTTAGGAGGGTAAAACTTCAATATTTGAAGGCATTCATAGTTTTGTGTGTTAGTGTTAAATTAATAGTTTTGGGGGGGGGTATTAGGGGGTTGTTTGTTTCTTTCTTTCTTTGAGGGCTTTCAATAAAACTAAACATTTTGTAAGATATGAAATGGGTGCCTCACTCATGCTTACTATTAATTGGATAATCAATTGCATTTGATTTATTTGAAAGTTGATGGTGCTGTTTTGTTTTTAGTTAAGATCGACAAACCATGATGCTTTGCCGGAGATGGTCTGCACCTGTCACCCCTGGGATTCAGGTTACTGGCTAAAGGTCTTGCCATCCCTATAGTGCCTTTTTTTTAGGCAAGGTTCAAAGGACAAAACTACCACCGTAACAGATACAAGCAAAATCTGAAGGTAATGCTACTCAATGCTAGAAGTCTAAACTTCAAAATGCAGTCTCTCGAGGCATTCCTAAAAATGGAGAACATCGATATATGTGCAGTAACTGAGAACTGGTTTAAGGCTCCAGAGAGCACCCCTGCAATACCAGGCTACAACTCTTACCACACTTTTCGGCCACAAAACCAAGACGGAAACACTAAAGGTGGAGGAGTGTCCATATTCACCAAGGATATTCACACCTCCAGGCTAGTTGCCCAACACAGTGCATCTGAAATTCTCTAGGTGCAACCAACACTAGGTAAGACTGTAATCCAAATTGTAGCTTGCTACAGATCCCCCACCATGCACCAAGATTCTCACTACACCTTTCTAAACATACTGGAAAATATTAAGATACAACCAAACACCTTAATACTGGGTGATTTCATTTACCCTGCCATTAACTGGGAAAACTACTCGGGTACCAACTCCTTTTCCCAACGGTTCTTGGAATTCATAAATTCCAACGCCCTGGATCAACTAATCCATTGTCCCACCAGGGGCTCCAATATCCTAGACCTGGTCATTACCAACATGGAAGATAGATGCTTCACACCAGTGGTTATCCCCTCATTGGTCAGGTCTGACCATAAGCAAATCACCCTTGACATCCACATCCCACCCCCACCCCACAGTAAGGAAACCTCCTTAAAAAACTTCTCCAAAGCCAACTTCATGCTACTGAAGTCAGAAGTGACAAACTTCATGACACCCATGCAAATGGCATCTGAAAGTTCGACTGCAGAATCCTACACTATGGCACTGCACGAGCACATCCACTTGTGCATGAATCGTGCCATTTCAAATAGAACCAAGATGCTCTCCTCCAAAAAAAGGAAGCCAATCTGGTGGTTCCCTGCTATAAACAAACTATACAACAGAAGGAAGAAACTGTTGCAGAAAAAAGGAAAATCCCAGGATGCAAAAAACTCCCTTACCAGCCTCAGTAAGAAGCTGAGATCCCTCATAAAATCCTCAAAAGCTAGTTACGAAAATAAAATTGCCAAAGATTCCAAAGACAACCACAAGCCATTCTATAGTTATGTCAAGAATCTAAATAGCAATGCTCAGATCTGCTGTGAGCTTCAACAGAATGGCATTAAATATACTGATCCCAAGGATATTGCCAATATCCTGGCAGATCGATTTAGTGCCATCTTCACCCCCCTCTCACCCCCTAAATAGCCCATCTCAATACCAAAAGATTGCTAAATTCTGGTAATCACGGCCACACAGGTAGAAACTGCACTCTCCAAAGCTAAGAATACAGCATCCATGGGACCAGATGGCGTCCCAGGCTGTGTACTACATGAACTACAAAATGAACTGGCACCTCACCTAAATGTCATGTTTAATCATAGCCTCACCTCAGGCTTCATGCCCACTGAGTGGCGGACAGCTACAGTTATCCCACTCCACAAGGGGGGATCCACCTTGGATCCTGGGAACTACCGTCCCATCAGTCTGACGAGCCTGATCTACAATGGCATGGAATGCATTATTATGGAACTTATAAACAAAGACATTGGCAACCTTCAAACACTGGACCCCACCCAGTTTGGGTTTGTGAAGGGCCGATCTTGTCTCCTGAACCTGATTGACTTCTTCAAATCAGTCTTCAGAGCTGTGGACGAGGGTAAGGCGGTCCACACAGCCTATCTGGACCTCGCCAAGGCCTTCAACACCATCCCCCACTCTGGAATCATAGATAAACTTACTAAGCTGGGCATAAATCCCTATGTCACTCGATGGGTTGCCAACTGGCTTACTGACAGAACCCAGACTGTAAAAGTAGCTGACTCCAAATCCAGCTCCAGACAAGTGACAAGTGGAGTACCTTGGGGTTCAGTCCTTGGACCACTCTTGTTTGGCATCTATTTCTCTGAAGTACAGGCCAACACTAAGGGACTCTGGCTAACAAAGTTCGCAGATGACTGCAAACTGGGAGCCATTATTGAATCCCCAAATGATGTGGATATTCTACAAAAGGACATTACAGAAACAGATGCCTGGTGCCAGAGCCATGGGCTCAAGCTTAATGCCAAGAAATGTATAGTTATCCCCTTTGGAAAAAAACATGTACCCATGAATTACCACATAGGTGGCAGTACACTAAATATCAAAATTGTGATGAGAGACTTAGGGACACAGGTAGACAGTAGTCTCACTTTCGATAACCACATCACCACAACAGTCAGGAAATCTTTCTATGTGGCACACCTCATCACTAAGGGCTTTTCATCCAGAAAAAAGGAGGTCATTGTCCCATTGTACTCATCCCTCATTAGACGCATTATAGAGTATAATGCCCCATTTGGTATGTACCTCACAAGTCATCTGCAACAGCTGGAAAGGCCACCGAAATACCTCACTAAAAGAATCACAGGCCTTAAGCAGGTGCCATATGCTGACCGTCTATAAAAACTCCAGCTATACTCTGTGGCATATCGTCTACTCAGAGGTGATCTCTGCTTAACATACAAGGCCATGTCAAACCCTGAGCTGTTGGACATGCTCCACTTAAAGAAATCCCAATCCCTCAGAGCCACATGCTCCAGGGATCTAAACCTTGTCTTCACAATGAACAAAATATGCCGGAGGGATAGGTTCCTGACCCAGAGACTCCCCATACTCTGGAATAGACTGCCCATACATGTCAAGCAGAGTGCCTCCTTGGCCCTCTTCAAAAGGAACCTTGATGATTGGATGGGAGATAGGAAATTCACCCCGGGGATCATGGATATTGTGGGAAGAAATATCCAGGGAATTGTTATGGCTAGGCTTGTATAGGCCCTAGGGACGATAGCCTAGTACCAACCTATGAACCTATAAACATGCTGCTTGTGATACTCCTAAATGCTGTTGAAACCTCCATTAAATTATTTTTTTGCAGGCATAGTGTTTTGGAGCAGTTCTGCTGCTGTCATGATCCAACAATTCAGGCAAACATGGAATGAATGAAATGCTAGTCATTATGAAATCATAAGTAGTAAAAGTAAGGTGAAGAATGGGAATATGGTAGAGAAGGTTATTTATTTTGCTGGAAAACTGATGGTTCTGAATGTTGCAGTCTATTGCATTTAGTGCTTCAGGTCCTAAAGTCTTTGTTAGTTACATATGTCATGAGTACTTCAAACTTTGTGGAGCAGTGTATTCATTTATGTTTCCTGGCAATATACTCATCTGTTTGCACATTTTAAATCTTTGTGGCCTACAATACTTAGCTTTATTTATTTTTAAATAGGGTTAGTCATTATGTGAACCTTCCTTTACTCTGTAATGCTGTAGTGTTTACATTTTGGTAGACATTTCTATCATATGATGTTACTATTTTGTCTGAGGAGCTTCTGTTTGCACATTGCATGCTGTTACTAGTTTTGTCTAATGTGTTTACATATCACATGCTTTTTTTGCTGCATTTTAATGTACTATTGTCTCTCATTTGGTTATTTTTGTGTGCAGATTGCACTCCTGTGACAGCCTCCGTCTCTCCTGAATGTGTTTCTTAATCACACGTGTAGATAAATATATTCAGAAAGAATGGATTTGGACATTTGTGTGTTGCTACACGTTATGAATGGCAGATGCTTTAAGCTAGTTGCATGTATTTTGAGCAAACAATATTGTTTATTTATCAGTTTTTCTTGAATGGGACTTGGCTAATACATCCCTGGGATTCCACCCATGTCCCTGCTGGATAGGGGCATTGGGTGCTGTTTTGTCTATACATGGGCTAATCCCTTGGCTAGGCTTATAAGGACTTTCAAGTACAACTACCATTCTTCAGGCTTATAAGGGCCTCAGGGCCAATAGCCTAGTAACTTCCTATGATCCTATGAGCCTTTTTACTTATTTAAGGGCAGGAGAAACTTTTTACTTATATAACGGCTTGCAGAAAACAGGAGAATCTTGTACTTATGTAATGGCTGCTGGCGAAACTTTTTACTTATTTAAGGGCTGCTGCAGCAGGCAGGGGAAACTGTGCTTAACATTATTACTTTTAGTGTGTGTGTGTGTGTGTGTGTGTGTGTGTGTGTGTGTGTGTGTTTGCGTGCAGCAGCTTCAGAAATGTTTTACTTATTTAACAGCTGCAGGCAGGAGAAACTATGCTTAACATTTACATTTATGTGATTGCCTTTACTGTGTGTGTGTGTGTGTGTGTGTGTGTGTGTGTGTGTGTGTGTGTGTGTGTGTGTCAGCTTATTTTACTCATTTACCTACAGCTGCAAGCAGGAGAAATGTTTTACTTATTTAGCAGCTGCAGGCAGGAGAGTGAGGGGCCTGTGATTTGAAAACAGCCCAAAGGTAATCTTTATCCACCACTGGCCAGATGCATTTTCTTTGAATGTGGATTTCAATGCTGTTTTAATGAATGTGAGTTTCAAGCGCACATAAGTTTTAATGCTAAGTCTATTTTCATAGTGATAATGTATTGTTGTGTTTAGCAGATGTCTGTTAGTATTTGTGCTATAAAATGTAAAACAAAAGTCTTAACTGAAATCCAAATAATCATCGTAGAAGTAAAGCAGTATGCACATTGCAGTGTTTATGGTAAATGGGGAGAAATAGACATTAGAATGGCTGTAGGGGGAGGGCTATGTATGGGGGCACCCATTCAACCATGATTTTGTGAGGGGAGAAGGGCAGCAAACTGAAAGACAGCCCTAGGCGGCACAAACTCAAGCTACACCACTGATCAGTAGGCCATGGAGAATGAGTTTTGGAGGTCCTAGCAAATTATAATAATCTTTTGCTAAGATTAGAATATTGCCTACTACTAAATGCCCTACTTTTACCACAAAACCTACATACTGCAAGTCACTGAAAACAAAATCCTAAGGTTTATAGTCTTCTCCCTTCCCAGGGAACATCATTGCTACACATTTCAAAAAAAAAGGTTACCATTTACAACAGGGTCTGGGGCCGTATTTTGGTTGTCTGTTCTTCAGTTTGCATTTGAAAGTTGGTATACCACAATTTCATTGGAGTGGGTGGGGTTACATAATTATGTATGCAAATTTTATGTTAATCAGCATACAGATTTGTACCTCTTTTTCATAGGCATTTGTCCAGATTTTTGATGTTTCCAGGTTGAGAGGTATGACCTGGTCGATGAGATCAGTCTTGCTGGATAAGGTTCTGAATATTTCTGAATATTATTGGGGAAGGGCAGCAAGAATAAGACAGAATATATGTGTGTGAATGAGAGGGAGGATAGAGGAATGGTGAGGATGCAGGGAGTAGAGTTGGTGAAGGGGGATGAGTTTAAGTACTTGGGATCAATAGTTCAGAGTAATGGTGAGTGTGGAAGAGAGGTGAAGAAGATAGTACAGGCAGGGTGGAATGGGTGGAGAAGAGTGTCAGGAGTGATTTGTGACAGACGGGTACCAGTAAGAGTGAAAGGGAAGGTCTACAAGAGGCTAGTGAGACCCACTATGTTGTATGGGTTGGAGATGGTGGCATTGACCAAAAGGCAGGAGTCAGAGTTGGAAGTGGCAGAGTTAAATATGTTAAGATTTGCACTGGGTGTGACAAGGATGGACAGGATTAGGAATCAGTATATTAGAGGGTCAGCTCAGGTTGGACGGTTTGGAGACAAAGTCAGAGAGACGAGATTGCATTGGTTTGGACATGTGCTGAGGAGGGATGCTGGGTATATTGGGAAAAAGGATGCTAAGGATGGAGCTGCCAGGTAATAGGAAAAGAGGAAGGCCTAAGATAAGGTTTATGGATGTGGTGAGAGAGGACATGCAGGTGGTTGGTGTGAGAGAACAAGATGCAGAGGACAGGAAGAAATGGAAACAGATGATCCACTGTGGTGACCCCTAATGTGAACAGCCGAAAGAGAAGAAGATTGGTTATAAACATAAACAATCTTTTTTGATGGTGGGTGATAATGGGCCATCACACACTACTAAAAATTCTTCCAAGTATATAATCAAGACACTAAATGGATTAAGAACGCAATAATAAAATATTGGCATATGTTTAAAGCTCTAAAGTCAACCCTAGATATTTTTACTAAACCTCCCTTAATAGTATATAGGAAAGCTAAGAATTTAAAAGAATTTTATGAGAGTGAATGGTAAGAATACAAAGAATTATTGATCCTGTTTTGGACAATACAAGTGTGGAGCTTGTAGTCCTGCCCTTACCTTGCAAATATTGACTGTGTTATTCATTCTTGTAGACATAAAAATGTTAAGGGCCACTGAAAGACCCTTAAAGTGCATATGTTAGAATATTTATAACATTAGTAAACATATTGAAACTAATTCCATGGTAAACATGTTAAGACATGTACAAAAGCAAGTTACACATTTTTTTATTTTGGAACAAATTGTAAGGGATCCTAGGGGAGGTCAACGGGAGGATAGACTGGAGCGTAGGGAGCTAAGTCTTGGGGCTAACAATCCCCTGGAACTTAATGATCACATTTTGATATCCTCTTTGTTAAAATTAAGGGCTTCCAAATTATAATCAATTTAATACAAAGTCAATTTTCATTGAGTAATAGTATGGCATGGTATTATTTATAACAATGTTTTAATTGAGCAGAAAATATTAACTTTAACATACATGTTTTAATATTGTATAATAAATTTTTAAACATATTTATATATGTTTGTGCTGTATTATATAATTGGTCACACATGCTATTTTTGTAAGACTATATAGGCATGCTATTGAATGTATTTTATTGGTTCTCCTGGTGAAGTAGTGTAGAATATTGTATATAAAACAAATATGGATGGATTCATAAATTAGTACTGAAGAAGTAATTTATGGACAAAGCATTTAACTCAGTGGTCAATTGAATTGTTACATAATAAACCTGCTTCTTATATGCTTTGATGCGTTTTTTGAAGTATTGTTTTGAACACACCTTCGTGTTGAATTGCCAGATGTTTATGTAGTAGTTGGTGTTTCTGGCTCTCACATTTACAGGGCTTCTGTGGTTACTCCCAACTTTATTATATGCCTCTCAAGTCTTTAAAAATCTGCAAACAACAGAAAGAATAAAACTTATAATAAAATGGCTAGATTTGCTACCTATCCTGTCTTATAAATACTAGCAATGCCTGCCCTCGATGTATGTAAAATGGACCAGACTATCTCACATCTTTCACTACTCCCAGCTCCTAGTTTTACATAACTTAATATACAACTCAAAAGAAATACTGTGCCCTGAAAGACATAATCCAGCACTATCATCCAAGCAAAGCTGTACACTCCCAGAATAAAATGGTACTCACTATAATTGACTGCTATAATAATGCAGTAGGTACATCATACTTCTCAACTGTCCAGATTTTCACAGAATGTCCAGATCTTTGCCTTATATTTTTGGTCTGATTCTCAAAAAATTAATGGTTTTATGGTATATAACTCAGGAGTTGTCACCAAGTCATGAAATACATTTCAGCTTCAAACATCATATCTTTCAGAAAATGCATGCTAACACAGATCATGTTGTTCTAGTAACTTTCCAAGTTTGTAAGAGTAAAATTAAAAAAATGTCCCTATTTTGCCCCCCCCCATTATGTTAGTATTTGTCCAGATGTCTTATGCTAGGAGGCTGAGAGGTATGCCCTGTATTCTTACTATGTCTCAAATATATAGAATTCTATCCCCAATACCTCAGGCAAAATGTGAGCCTAAAATTATTGAAGATAAACTGTAAATGAAATCACAGAAAATCCTTGCCTTGCCCATGCATCCCTCTATTAAAATGCTTATCTGCCAGTTAAAAATGCCATGTTGTGTCCCTGCCTCATATACTTTTGTAGTACTTACGACTGTTTCTCTAGAGATATTTAAGTGTTATATCCATAATATCATGACTACTATATCCTTTACTCTCCATCTTATGGTTTCCACTATCCAGTATTATTTTCATGAAATCAGTTGAGTGTATGTAATACCATATCACCAAGATTTCACATTTCTGATTATGCAAAGTTGATTGTATTCTCATGATCTAAATGTCACAAATTTGTGTATCTTCCCATTTATGTTTAATTAGATATTAAATTGTGAGCTAAATTATTTGCTTCTTCTTCTTCTTTCGGCTTTTCCCAGTTAGGGGTCACCACAGCGGATCACATGTCTGCTCATGATTGGCAGTGGAGTTTTACGGTGTTGAGTTGCCAGCCCAGTGCCCACCCTTCCACAGAAGGCACACACACGCACTCACACCTAGGGCCAATTTAGAGTGTCCAATCCACCTACAGCATGTCTTTGGGATGTGAGAGGAAACCAGAGCACCCAGAGGAAACCCACGGGACCACAGGGAGGACATGCAGACTCCGCACAGAAGGCACTCCAGCCGAGGATCGAACCAGGGAACCTCTTGCTGTGAGGTGACAACACTAACCGCTGCACCACTGTGGCCGCCCAGCTAAATTATTTGCTTAATGTATTTGAAAAACATTGCTGTTTTGTATTCTAAGTGTTATGGTTTTATTTTGTGGACCTTTTGTATTTAGTGGTGCTTTTATTCCCAGGCTTTCACTGTAAAGAGGTTTTATGCCCAGAGGGCTATTGACTATCCTGTTATCAAATGCAAAATAAAATAAGTAAATACATAAATATGGCAGGACAGAAGAGGAGGAGCCAGGTAAAGAGAAAGTGAAGTACTTTACATAGCAAGATAGAAGAATATTGGCTGTCAGTAGAAGAGCACCCGCAAGAAAGCTAGGATCATTACTAAGTTGCAAGAATTAATGCCAAAGGTGCATTTCTCAGATCATTACAGATGCAACTGGTTTTAGGCACCAGTGAACCCTAAGGTCACTGAGGGCCCTCTTCTCAAAGGTGGTGGCCCAGCATACCGTGTTTATTTGCTTTGAAATTTTTGTTAAAACTGTGTTAAAGCATATAAGTGTGTGTGGCACTCTGTTTAACAAGTAAGTCACATGTGCAACAGGGGTACCATTTTGAAAATTGATGATCAAAGTTTTTCACACACTCAGGAAATGCTTACTGATTTAATCTCACAGTTTGCACAAGCTAAGGAAAATTAAATGCCATTTTCCTCAAAGTTGAACACTTGAATGTATTGATTATGATGGTGGTGTCCCTAATTCCTGCAGTATACCACATAATGGTTACAATATGACTGTAAGAATCATGATTTTTTTTTTAAACAGAAATGCACAAAGATATATCCTTGAGTTAATTTGAGTCCATAAAGTCTTTTTCCTGAAAGAATACCTAAAATTGAAAAAAATACACTGTAAACTGCCGAAAAGAGTAATTAATTATTTATATAATACAAGCCAAGAAGGTGAATACATATTAAACGCTTGTTCTTTGCAGGAGGCTCCACCGCTTCCCCAAAACTAAAATGTTTGTACTATTAGATTACTGTACAACATGGAGAAAGAGTAAAACAGAGCTAAACAAAAATACATTTTATACTTCTTAAATGACAAATTTTGGAGAAAGAAGAATAAATGCTGCTGGTACTCCCAGTAAAATGCATGTAACTGAACACTTTGGAATAAACCATTGCAAAACAGAAGCCATTTCTCTAGTTTGTATGAATGAACATACTCAGAGTTCCAATGGAATATATTGCAACCACTAGATTATTTAGTAAATGTGCTATCAAGCAGTTTTATCTCAGCAGATATGCTAAAATCATTTGTGATTCCTGCAGACTTAATCTAACCTCCCACGATATAGTTAATGCTGTTTTGGGGCAGACATTCACTCTGTTAATTTGACTGAGGCCTCTTGATTCTCTCGTCTATTATTTGGGCCTCCTGTTTTTTTCTTCTAATTCTAATAGGGACTTTTGACTTCCTTATACTTGATAAAAGTACTGCTAAGACTGATTATTTTAGCCTTGTTTGGGAACCTTGCTTTATTTTGTCCAACAAGTGGTCTGGCATTAATAGTTGAATGTAGGATTTATGACTGTGCTAATCCTTTTGAACTCCCAGGCTATACTGATAATGTGGAAATGGTTTCACCATTTTTAATCCTGCTGTGTGCTTGCTCTGATTTCCTTAATGTTGGAAAGACTAATTAATATCTTAATTCTGTAAGAGGGTGGTGGAAAGGTGATGGTATCAGCTGACTCTCTTAGTCCATTTATGGATATTGCTGCTTCAGGTTAATTCTACTGTGGCCCCATGTTTCAGTTATTTTACAAGGGGTTCTTGACTCTATTAATTCTGATAGGGCTCCATAATGTAAGATGACTCTGATAACTAACTGTGTATTTCTGCTGGGAGTTCACTAATGTGAAGCAATGATTAACTGGCTCTCCTAGTCAGAAGCATTAGCATAGTCTATTTAGCCAGTTGCCACTAACCTACTAAATGTCTTAATGTTGTCTCCCTGAATAAATAAATGAGCAATTTTGAATTCCAATTTGTAAATTCCATGATCCAAACTCCAAGCAAGTCAATCAAATCATAAGGTTGAGAATGTTAAGTTAAAGAATACAAAAAAGGCAATTGTTTTTGCAGGGGGAAGACTCAATTTGCACCTGCACTCCATAGCTTATATATTCTAACTCTATGTTTGCACAGCTTAAGGAAGAAAAAAGACAGATCTTTCCAGAGCTTTTGTACCCCATGAGTGAACACAAATGGTGAACTTCTAATCCTCAGCCCTGCGATTTTAAAAAGCTGTACTGATCAATATTTTGCAATACATTTAACTAGGAGTGACACTGTACACTACCATGCAAATTCACAATGCGACACAGTAAGAAACATTTTGGGGTTGGGGCTATTGTACTGTATGCTTCTTTGTTAACTCTCTTTTAGCAAGTCTTAATACTATGTTGTATATTTTGCTAATGTACTGTAATCACACTTTTTTCGTATTGACAGCATGGTGTGTATACTAATTCGATTGCTTGTGTTCATAGAAATTATTGTATGCTAGGTTGTTAAATGCTTCTTTATCTTATGTATGATTACATGAACGGCTGCTGGTTTTGATACATTGGTCATTCAGAACTGGAGGATATATTATGTAATGCGTTTTGGTGTGCACATCTTTTTGAACAGGCCATAATATTGCTCAGGGGGTCCTTACTAGTACCAGATATGGATAAGAGTAGTCATTGTGTGAAGAGACTTTTGTAGGACTGGTTCTGTTAGTGTGTCAAGAACTAAGTAGCAACATTTCTGTAAAGACCCCACTTGACCCCCCTGCTTGTAAGTTTGCTACACCTTTCCTACTCCCTATACTTCCTGTTTCTCAACCCTCTACCCCCTACTTGTCTTTCACCTTTAATCTTTTATTTCTTTTTTCTTTCTCCCTACCAACCAGGACTCCTTTACATTTTTTCCCTCTAAATAGAACACTGAATTCATCATGTAAACCTATCTTACAAATTTCTCTGATCTGTAGTTTTTCAATTCTTTATATACAACTGTAAATAATTTTGTATCCAACTGTAAACTCTATTGCAACTATAAGCTTGTTTTTGTATTTTCTGTAAAAATTGTATCTGGAGCTTTTCTCCTCGGGTCTCTGCTGAAAAAGGGCACCTGCCCAGCCAGACTAACCTGGTTAACAAATGGCAAATAAATAAATAAATAAAGTCACTCCCTCTGCTGTTTAACAGATAAGCTTGCTTATGTGAGCACTACCTAAATTAAAATGACTTGAATCATGTAATGGGGAGCCAAGAATATGGCCACTGGAGAAAGGCTGGCAAGAGATTTTGCTGGAGAGGAGTGAGAAGTCAACGAGGTCTTGGATGAGGCTGATAATTAAGAAAAAGGTAGTTGTGGATGTGGTTTTATAGATTCATAGATTCATAAATATTCCAAGCCCACTGAGTCATATGACCATTCTTGCCTTACCAGCATCTCCTTTCTTTGGGGGGGGGGGGGGGGCATACCAATCAGTCATGGATTAAATTTCTGGATACCTATCCACTCATCTAGTTTAATTTTTAAAGGAAAATATTGAGTCACACTATTTAACATTCAAGGCAAGTTCATTCCAAAGGTTTGGGGGTCAGTAGTTAAAAACCTGTCTATCCATTATGCCTTATTTATCTTAGGGTGATAATTTACATCTCTAGTAGAGATATTGGAGTTGCAGAGTAACAGGAGCTCCAGGGCAGTTATGTCTGTAGTGACAAGATACATAAGACAGAAATCTCCCGTCAAAAGTTTGTAAGAACTGAAAAAAAATGGATGGAGCTTCCAGTGTCTCTTGATAGCTCAGGGAATTTACGCCTGTGATATTATATTTGATAAGTGGCTTGATCAGTAATGTGTATAAGGGAACTATTACTTCTTTAGACCTTTGAATGTATTACTTTGGGAATTAATTGGGCTAAACAAAAGGATTTCTTGACAACTGGTATTACATTATGGTCAAAAGAGCATGAGCTATCAACCCAAGTACCTAGGTCTTTAACTACATTTTCATTTTACAGAATTGTCTTTTCTAGACAGTATTATAAGAGGAGGGGTTGTCTTCCAAAAGTGATGATACTTCACCTTTTGGCATTTCGTCTGAGCCCACTTCTAGTATACCAACACTTTACAAGAGGGAGTTCATTCTGGAGGGTTTGGGTGTCACAGGGTAAGTTAACAAGAACAAATTTGCAGAGGTCTTGGTTAAGGGTAAGGAAACAAGTGGATTATTTCTGCACAGCTCTAGCTAGGGGACTTCAGGTTAGAACTTACTAGTTGGCCCCAAATGTTAACACCAGGTCTGATTTGAGGTACCAAGGCAGGATATAGCATAGTATTTATTCTGTTTCTTAAAACTTGTATAGAAAATTAAAGCGGGTAAAGGAAGAGAATGAGAAATTAATAGCGAGAATGTTTAAATGTAAGTACAAAAAGTTCTGGGACATGATGTGAATAAGAAAAAGCAAAAAAAAATGTGTAAATGAATAAATTAAAAATTATCACGAAAAAATACTAACATGGAAAATAAAAATAAAAACTGATGATGTAGAGAATGATAGAAGATGTGGTATAATAATGCCTGTGCTGTAAACTACTGCTCTGACTGATAGTGACAATTGTGTATAGATAATTGCAGAAGCTGTGGTACTACTAGTATATATGAATGCCCTGCCTGAATGTGTAATACTGTTTGCATGCTGTTATGTTAGCTGTGTTCCATATAGAATCCATGCACTGACTCTGTGTACCTTACCAGGTCTTTCCACCCCATCTGTCCTTACCTCAAATGGCTCAAAATGTGCTGAAAAGAAACTATCAACCTGAAAACTAAAAGAAAAGCATTCCTGCACTGTCCCTTGCTAAGGATGAGGACTGCAAGGTCAATATCTTAAGTGTAACTGTTGTGCTAATAAATTGCTTGGCTGAACTGGGTCTACAGCTAGCCTAGGATCCATAGTAAGCGATAGCTTAACAGTCTTAGACTCCCTAGTCAGGCTGCTGTATTAAGTAAAACAATAAGCATATTACAGATCAAACAGCCTGAATAATACGCTCCCCCCGCCTACTTCATCTCACAGTCGCTAACTAAATGAAAGGAAATCTGTACAAAAAATCAGGTTAAAAGCTTGCTTACTCACAACAGTCAGTAAAATTTCTGGCTAACTATTAACTTAGCTTAATACAAAATTGAGTAAAACGTAGCTCACTTTAAAAAAAATGGAGTAAAATTGAATAAATTGCAGCGCACTTTAAAAAGAACTGAGTAAAAGTACTGTAATGTCATATTCTTTAAACCTGCATACTCACAGACTCTTGAAATCCTTGTAGCTTGGTATAGCTCCGCTCTGCTCGCCCTCGCTTCGCTCGGGCTTGCTCCATGCTCCACCCTGCCCCCAAATTCCACCCACCCCCACTAGTGCTAAATTTAAGCCCAGTAAACCACTCCCCCACTCCTACAACCTATCACAGATAACCCACACCTCCATACACCACCCCCCATACACCACCCTTCCTGGCAATAACCCTCTTAATTCTCCACCCACATTCCTTACCAAGTGCTACACGAACTATCAAGATGAGACCAATTATGTTCCACTTAGTTATATTGCTTGGGCTATATCTCCTCACCATCTATGAAAATCAGCCCTATCTTGGCTTTCACCACCCCTTATCTCAAACCACCTCTGTTCCCACCTTGAATGAATCAGACCAAACCCCTAGCTTACTACAAACCTGTCTTCTCCACTTTTAACAACCACCAACTAACTAGACCATGGTCCATCTCCCCTGAAACTAGATATTATCATAAAGTAATAAGTAAAGCCCTGAAACTAATAATCACTGTACAACTTACACTGATAAGGGATGGAGACTTCCACCTTAACCCTAGAGCAACCCTTCCCACAAGCTCCCAGCCCACTACCGCCTTCAACATATGGCCAAATACAAGGTCCCCTAACTCTCTCCTGACCTGTCACCTAAACATCAGGAGTACTAACAACAAGGTCCATAATATTCATGCCCTCCTAGCTACCTACTCACCTGATGTGCTGTGTCTTACAGAAACCTGGCTAAAACCAGGAACTAAAAATTATGAGGTTATCCCACCAAGGTACAACATACTTAGACTAGACTGTAACACTAGGAAAGGTGGAGGAGTAGCAGTTCTGTTTAAAAACACAATAGATGTCACACTAGCCCCACAACAGCCCACTCCTTGTTCAATAATGTAGAAGCCCTACTTAGCAAACTACAGCTTAAAAAAAGTAAATCTATATTCATTGCCTGCATTTATATCACCCCAGGCAACAATGCAAATACCATAGAAGACTTTCTCCAATGGCTTTCCAACACATACCCCCATGAAACTATGGTGTTAGGAGACATTAACTGGAACAATTGTTCCTCTGAATCTCCCACCACCCACATAAACCTTTACAGCAATACCCAACTTGTATCCTCAACCGCCAAAATAAATAAATCCAACTAGAAAGGCAGTATCCTGGACTGGATTCTTATCAACAATCACCTAAACCTGTATAACACAGGTACCCTCCCAGATGATATAAGTGACCACCTACTCACTTACATCATTAAGCATAAAGTAGATAACCACCACCAAGTTCTATATAAACCTATCAGAAACAACAATGCCTATTTTAATTCTAAATTCCTCCCCATTCTAGATTCCCACATTTCTATCCACACCCTCAGAGCCAAAACTAAGCCTACCCTGGCTCTCTAAAGTAACCAAAACCAAAATCTTAGCAAGAAACAAATCATGGGACAAATGGCGCACCTCCAAAGACCCACTTCACCATATTAAATTCCGACAACCAAGGAATGATACCAAGAAAGCCACATTGTTAGACAAAAAAAAACCTCTATGAACACCTTCAGCAAAAGCACCAGAACAAACCTCAAAAATTTTGGGCAGCTATAATCAAACTGCTCTACCCTAGCCAAACCACCACCCTCACCCCCTCAGCTTGTAACCTTAAAACTCCAGAGGAAACTGCAAACATCATTAACAATTGTTTTACCAAAACCATCCAATCACTAGCTAGCCAACTACCCCCCACCAGCTCCTTTCAGAACTCCTCCACAACCACTACCCCACTCCCTTTTACCTTCCAGCCTGTATCTACATCTACCATCCGATCTCTACTTAACAAACTAAAGCCCACTACCTTAGCAGCTAATCTCCTCCCACCAGAATATGTACAAAAAGGGGCAGATGCCATTGCATACCCTGTCTCAATCATAATAAACCGCATCTTGACTGAAGCCACTATCCCCTCTCTCTGAAAGGTTTCCCATGTCATTCCCCTTCATAAAGGAGGGAATTCTTTAGACCCCTCAAACTTCTGACCAATAGCCATACTATCACTACTGGCCAAAATATGGAAAATGCATCCACAATCAATTAATGCACTATCTCACCCAAAATAAACTACTGGCCAACTCTCAGCAAGGTTTTAGGCTACAGCACAGCACCACAGCACCACATCCTTCTCTAACTCTATCAACATCAACCGAAACAATAACAAACTTACCTCAGCTCTCTTCCTAGATCTCTCTAAGGCCTT
The DNA here is from genome assembly GCF_019279795.1 of Protopterus annectens. NCBI lineage: Eukaryota > Metazoa > Chordata > Ceratodontiformes > Protopteridae > Protopterus > Protopterus annectens. Next base: position 804,252,008 of record NC_056746.1, read on the forward strand.
TGATATGGTCAGTCACCAACTGCTTCCCTGTACCCTAAAGGAACTGTCACTGAACAGTAGCTCAGTTAAATGGTTCCAATCTTATCTGTCTGACAGACAACAAGCAGTTTTATGGCAGAATACCCTATCCACTCGTCTACCCATTACCCTAGGAGTCCCCCAAGGCTCCATACTAGGACCACTACTCTTCTCAGTCTTTATCAATGACCTACTCACCATCACTCCCAAGGCCACCTGCATCCAATATGCGGACGACTCTACTTTAATCTGTATCGTCTTCTCCTCAACTGAGCTTATGACCCTAACCCAGAATACTTCCCATGATGTAGAAAATAGTTTGCAAACCATAAGCTTCTATTAAACCCCAACAAAACTAAACTGCTCATTGTTTCCCCACCTGCAAATCCTCCTCCCCATTCTTTACTATAAGTTCCAACAATGGCACTGTTATATCCCCAGATACTCACACAAAACTCCTGGGCATCACAGTCGATAAAGCCCTGAAATATGATATCCATGTCAATCAAACCATCAAATCTGTCAACAAAAAACTGGGCTCCCTATACAGGATCAAACCTTTCCTCACTCCTTTTGCTAGAACTACTATTGCTCAGTCCCACCTATTATCTACCTTCCTCTATGCCTCTCCCCTCTTTACTAACCTGAATCAAGCCACCCTTACCAAACTTGCTAGCTGTTACAACCATATTTCTAGATTTGCTACAGGTACTACCTCCAGGGTCCACCATTGTATCAATCTAACTCAACTAGGATGGCTTGAATGGCCCAGTCTTCTCCGATACAACCAACTGATAATAACCCACAAAATCCTATACCAACCTGAAAAAACACCAGCACTAAATAAGATCATCAAACCATACAGCAACCTGAGGTCACTACGCTCTGCTGACAAACTGCTGGTACAAACAACTAAGAGCATAAATGTGACTGGGGACTCTCTATTCTCCATCTCAGTAGGCAAAACTTAGAATATGCTACCTGCCGAACTTACTCACCAGTCCTCCTTAACCCAGTTCAAAAAAGCCTCAAACTACACTTCCAACAGCATTGGCAATGTCCCTGCTTAAACCCTGACTAATCACCACCCGCTGATCCTGCAAACTCTCCCTAAGCATTTCATTCATATACTCTTAAGTGTATGAATTCTTGAAGGGACTGCGTGTATTATTGTTTGAAACTTAAGCTGCCTGATCTGAATTTGTCAACTATGTTTTTTCTATGTTTATAACCCTACTTAAAACTGCAAATTATACTTATCTCTAAATGTTTCTTTGTACTCTGCTTACTGGAGCGTTAATTCCCGGGCCTCCGCTGAAAATGGACATATATCCAGTCGGACTTTCCTGGTAAACAAATGTAAAATAAATAAATAAATAAAAAATAATGTAATGTAACAATATTATGTAAATCAGAAAATGTACCTAATACTAAGTCCAAATGTGGTATTTATTGTGGGCTATTTAACTAAAATGTGGGTAGTAGCTCTTATGTATAGTCTTATTGTTAGCAAATCTGTGTGTGTGTGTGTGTGTGTGTGTGTGTGTGTGTGTGTGTGTGTGTGTGTGTGTGTGTGTGTGTGTGTGTGTGTGTGTGTGATTTCAAAGCAGCTTTGTTTCACTGGTATTGTGGCTTCTTTAGCCATTGCTGAAAAGGATTGATTTTCTGAATTTTATAATAGAATGTATTTTTGTTGAAATTTAAGATAGTATAATATTACTTAAGTTATTAAAACTGCTAGTTGTGTGAATTGTGAGATTGTTTTTACATTCCTTCTATAGGATTTTATCATCTTATTTGTTTAAAAATTAAAAAAAAAAAAAAGTACTGTTGTGAAATTGTAGCCATGCTGATCCAGCAGATGTGCAGCTCTGGTGCTTTTCTAAAGGTATACTATTGCTTACACAGTACAGCAAGCCAAGCCATTTCTCTTTGGCCTTAGGCATGTTTTAGAAACTTGAAACCTGGCGAGGATAAACAGAATGATAAAGAACTACATGATTCTTTACCTAAAGTGTGTGAATGCACTTATGTGTACACAAACAAAAATATAACCTGTTAATCCTGACACACAGTTACTCTGTTGTAGTGATTTCTGTTGCTCAGGCATTTTTTTAGTTTTCTTTCAGCTTTTTAGAGCTAAGAAATCTCAGACAGAGCAATGTCTATTGCCTGTCTGTTCCCTTACAGCTCTTTACTTGTTGCTTGCTTGCTCCTCTCCCAAAGAGGAGAGAGAATTGATAAAGTAAAAGAAACTGTAAGAGGATTCCTGCATCATTCTGTACCTCAAGACTGCATTAACAGAACACAAAATGTCATTCCTATTAAACTGAAGATTAGACTGATGTTAGAATCAGACTTCTGAAAGTCATGAATAGCTTGTTCTGCCTGTATTAGGTGTATAGTAGCACTACATTCCAGCTATCACTTCTTCTCAAAACATTACCGTGTGAAAACTGTCATCCTTTTGCTAAGGAACAGCAAGAGAAAGGGCAACCAAGACATGCAGTAATTTTTCACTTCACTTACTTGGTTATCTTTTTGTATTGTCTTTCAGTTTACACCAGCTAAAAAAAATTAATAAGCAATAAATAATAAACGTACAGTGATGTAACCACTTGTAAACAACTCGTACAACTACAACCATTTAGATACTTTTTAAAACTATAGCAGCTGACCCTAATTAATAACTGCAAACTGTGGTGTATAGGGTTACAGTAATAATATATATCAGTTAACATCTGTAAAGTAGTGGTAGAGAAACAATAGCTCTGAGAAGTTACCAGGTAAAAAATGTCTTTGGAAAATGTAAAGTTATTAAGTACAGGTACTGAAGTCTGTTTACCCTGTGTCATCAGCAAATCAAATCCTACCAGTAGCATTTCCTTTTCATAGGCAACACTGATGTCACGCGTAACCTGCTCATATTCAGCTTCATAAGTTTCAATCTCTTGATCACATCTGGATTACAGCTCGCTTTGCTTTTTTTATCAGCTGCTGGAAAATGATGGAAAAATTATAAGAGCCATAGGGAGATAACACTAGTCCATTGCAAAAATGTTCAAGAAGGCCAAAGGCCTTACACTGAAGCCATGTGGCACAAGATAATTACATTGCTGGATTTCTCAGTCACAAAGGCTTGAAGACTGAGTTATAGCCAGGTCACCCCCTGAGAAAGCCAAAATCACTCTGGAGAATATATTCCAACAGTTCAGATTTCACATAATGTCCAGAATTTTGCCTCATGTATTTGGCCTGCTCCTCATCAGATTAGTGGTTTTCCAACAAATTATTGAGGAATACAGTCACTAAGTATTGAAAGACATTTGAGTTTCAGTCTTCACATCCTTCAGAATATGCATAGGTTCATAGGTTCATAGGTTTATACTAGGCTATCTGCCCTAAGGCATTTATAAGCCTAGCCCAAATTATTGTGGCTTACGCCACCCCTTATATGAAAAAATACTGTGCCCATTAGTTTGTTGTGCCTCTGTCCAGCAGTGACCCAGAGATGATTCCCGGGGTAAACCTACGATCTCCCATCCACAGGTCTAGATTTCTCTTGAACAGAGTCAGCGAGGTGCTCTGCCTCACATGGACCGGGATTTTATTCCACAGCATAGGAGTCTCTGAGTGATAAATCTATCCCTCCAGCACGTCCTATTTATATCCGTGCTAAGGTTTAAGTCGCTTGCTCTAGTGGTTTTGGTGGATTTGGATTTTTGAGGTGGAGCATGTCCATTAATTCCGGGTTGGACATGGCCTTGTATGTCAGGCACATGTCACCTCTGAGCAGACGGTATGCGACTGAATAGAGCTGGAGTTTCTTCAATCTGGCAGCATATGACAGATTTTGGAGTCCCTTTATCCTTTTGGTGAGGAACTTTTGGGGTCTCTCCAATTGCTGCAGATGTCGGGTGAGATACATCCCGAATGGGGCATTGTACTCGATCATTGGTCTGATAAGTGAAGAGTACAGGGGAACAATGACCTCACTAGATCTGGATGTGAATCCCTTCATGATCAGGTGGGCAATGTAGAAGGTCTTTCTAACCACTTTAGCAATGTGAGTGTCAAAAGAAAGGCCACTGTCAACCTGGGTCCCCAGGTCCCTGATAACCTCTTCTGTGCTTAGTGGATTGCCACCTATATGGTAGCTTGGGGTTACCTTGTTTTTCCCGAAGGGTATGACTATACATTTTTGGCGTTTAACTTCAGGCCATGGCTCTGGCACCAGCTATCTGTTTCCGTGAGTCCCTTCTGAAGGATATCAGTGTCCGATGCACTTTCCACTATGGCCCAGTTTGCAGTCATCTGCAAACTTTGTCAGCCAAAGTCCTCCCATGTTGGCCTGTACTTCTGAGAAGTAGATGCCAAACAATAGGGGCCAAGGACCGAGCCCTGTGGGACACCACTTGTGACCGGCTTGGAGTCTGACACAGCGCCAGCAACTCTAACCCTGTGGGTTCTGTCCTTAAGCCAGTTTGCAACCCATCTTGTGACATATGGGTTTACATTTAAGCTGGTAAGTTTTCTACAATACCCGAGTGGGGTATTGTGTCAAAGCCTTTGCAAGGTCAAGGTAGGCTGTATGGACTGCCTTTCCTCATCAATGGCCTTGGTGACTATTTCAAGAAGTCGACCAAGTTCAAAAGGCATGATCTTCCCTTGACAAAGCCAAACTGGGTCGGGTCCAATGTCTGCAAGTCCCCTATATCTTTGTTTATGAGCTCCATTATGATCCTCTCCATAGCTTTGCAGACTAGACTTGTTAAGCTTATGGGGCGGTAATTACCAGGGTCCGTGAGGCGCCACCTTTGTGGAGTGGGACCACAGTTGCCGTCACGCCACTCCTTGGGCACGTATCCTGTGGTAAGGCTGAGATTAAACAGCTGCCTTATGTGCGGGTTTAATTCCTCATTTAGCTCGTGTAGCACACAGCCGGGACACCATCCGGTCCCATTGATGCTGTGTTTTTAGCTTTAGAGAGAGCAGCTTTCACCTGCGCATTTGAGATGTCCGGGAGGCTACACTCGGCTGGGATAGTTATCTCTCCTTTAGGGGAGAGGGGTGAAGTTTGCACTGAACCTGTCTGCCAGTATGTTGGCAATGTCTGTGGGTTCAGTGATTTTTGTATCATTTTGGACTAATTCTGAGCATATCTGTGAGTTTCCACCCAGGTTCCTAACATAGCTGAAAAAGGCCTTATGATTGTCCTTTGAATCCATGGCAATTTTTCTCTCAAAATTGGCCTTAGTTGATTTTATGAGTGCTCGTAATTTTTACTAATAATGATCAGGGTGACTTCCCTTTTATGGATTTTGTTCTATCATGTAATAGCTTTCTCCTCTTATTGTAAAGTTTGTTAATGGCTGGGGTCCACCAGACTGGACGCTTGCCCTTTGTGGAAAGAGTCTTGGTTTTATTTGGGATTGCCAGATCCATGCAGTCCTGGAGGTGTTCATAGAAGGCATTTGTAAGGGCTTCCACAGCTTGGGTTGTGGTTTCCTCTGACTCAGGGGCCTTGAAGGATACCACACCAGTCTTGAGTAGTGTGGAGTTTGCTTTAGAGAAGTTCTTCACTATGGTCTTTTGTTTGGGGTGGGGCGGGATGTGGATTTCCAGTGAGATTAGTTTATGATCAGATCTCACCAATGAGGGATATACTTCCGTGTGGAGCATTTTGTCCCCATGTTTGTGACAATGAGATCTAGTATATTTTCTCCTCTCGTGGGAACAGTGACTAGCTGTTCCATGGCATTTGAATTTATGAACTCCAGGAACCGTTGGGCTAGAAAGTTAGGGCTTGAGTAATGTTCCCAGTCTATATTCGGGTAGTTGAAGTCACCCAATATGATGGTGTTTGGAGATACATTTATACCCTCCAGTGTCTTCAGGAAGGCTGTGTGGGGTTCCTGAGTTTGAGAGGGTGGCCTGTAGCATGCTACAATTTGTAGAGCAGTTTTGCCTATTGTTAGCTGCACCTGGATGGTTTCCGAAGCTTCATGCGTTGCCACCAACCTGGAGGTGTGAGTATCCTTTATGAATATGGATACACCTCCTTTTGTGGAGTGGTCCGGGTTTTGGGGCCGAACGCATGATATGAGGTAAAACCTAATAGTGCCGGGGTGCTCTCAGGAGCCTTGAACCAGGTTTCAGTTACAGCACAGACATCGATGTTCTCCATACTGAGAAGGGCCTCGAGTGCGTGCATTTTGAGATTTAGACTTCTGGCATTGAGCAGCATTACCCTCAATTTCTTCCCATTTTGTTTTCTAGGGTGGTAGGTTTAGAATTTGAGCCTTGCCTAAAAAGGCACTATGGGGTGGCAAGAGCCTTAGCCAATATCCGGAATCCCAGGGTGACAGGTGCAAGCCGTCCCTTGCGAGCAGCGTGGCTTGTCAAGCATGTCATCCCAGGCAGACAGACACTGGATCCCCTTTGAATGACACCAGACATTAAGCCAATTGTTAAAGCTGATCATCTTGTCTCTATATTGTGGCATCATTCTTGGTGAAGGAAGGATACTGCTCAGGGTTAGGGTCATACCTGCCTGGGCTACATAATCAGAGAGCTCCTCTATGTCTCTTTTCATGCAGTCCAGGGAGGTGCGTCTCAGGTCGCTCACACCAGCATGGACAATGACTGTGTCATATTTGTACTTGCTGTGGAGTGACCAGTGCTTGTGTTATGTGGCGGATTCTAGCCCGATAGGCAGCTTACTGTGACCCTCTCCTTGTTCAGCCTGGTGAGTGGGACGCCAGTGTGTCTGACTATGGAGTCACCTATGACAAGTATGTTTGGTGTTGTATTTGGCCTTAAGGGCTGTGACTGCTTTGCACACTGCTTTTGTGGTTTATGTGTTGCTTTTGGGGTGTCTTGAGGTAGCAGTTGTTTGGGTGTCTGCTTTGGAGGCCTCTGCTGTTTAGGTAAATTTTACTCAGAGCCTCCGAGTATGTCTTTGTGTGTTTATGTGTTTGATTCAGTGGAGTGGTAGCATTATGTGAGGCTGGTTTTGTGGTGTGTGTAGTTGCCTTCTCCTCCTGTCTGGTCTTGCCAGTCCTGAGTTGAGAGAGCTCAGCCTCCAGTTTGGCTAAATAGCTGCATCTCTCGCAAGTATTTGTGTTATGTGGGAGGAGGAGAGGGTTGTCTGTGTACATGAGGCAGTTATAACATTGCCTCAAGATTCCCAGATTCACCAGCTGGACCGGAGAGGAGATTGACAACTGACCTTTGGACATGCTAGAATAATATTGGGAAATCCTTAATTGAAAACAAGGGCCAGTGGGGAGTGAGGGTGTAGTGCTTTTAATTTTTAGTGCTGACTTATATAATTGCTTTAGTGAGCAAGTGCCAGGTAACTTGAGTGCAATGTGATACAAGTAACTAAATGCAAAACGACAAACAGTAACTTTCTTTCAAGTGAAACAAGGAAATAAGTACAGTAAGCAATGCAGATATCACTAGTGATCCACAGAAGCTGAGAAGTTGTATTAGGTGAATTAGCTTCCAGGAAATAACAAGCAAACAAACAACAAGTATATAAACAAAGCTAGATTCAGTAGGCCTGGATCTAGTCTATGATAGAGCAAACAAGGTGAACCAATTTCAGTAAGATACAGTTCAAATATTCAGGCACTATAAACCTTTAACCAGAAAATTCCCAGCTCAGAAGGGCAGAGTCCAGCCTCTTCTCCCACAAGAGTGCAGTCCACGAACCTTCTTAATGTAAAATAACTGGCCTGAAGCCCAAGTGCCTAAACCAGAACTAATACACTTGGACACTGGGCTCTCAATCAGCAGTTCCCAACTTAGAAGGATGAAAGCTACCTGTCCTGCCACCACAGTGCTTGCCACAAACCTTCCTAATGTAAAACAACTGGTCTGAAGCCCAAGTGCTTAATCCAAAAGACTTGAATGATAGCTACACTTTAATCAAGTTACAACCAAGCAGTAATAAATACCATTGAATATCCTAATACAAAACCTGTCATTCTAGCAACTCTCCACGTTTGTAAGAGCAGTAACAAAAATGTGTGCATATATTTGGACCTTTGTCCTCCCATTATTTTTGAATTTGCCCAGATTTCTTGCGCTAAGAGTTTGAGAGGTATGCTCTGGACTGATCATTAAATATAGACCTAACTTGTCAAGCTGCCTGGACATCTTCTTGACCACAGCTTTTACAGTAGAGAATAACCTGAATGGTTTTAGCAGCTACTTCTTTAGATAGAAGGTAATATTGTGTTTTGGATTCTCAGATATACCAGTCCTTCTAATATTAGTAGAGTTCACTGTAGGGTTGATGAATTTTAAGATCTTTAGGTGTGGGTTTGCAACAAGTGCGGATGTAGCTACAAGAGCAAAATGAGCCATTTGTATAGATACGTTAGAAGCCACCGTTGTTTCTACAAAAGCGACCTCCATGGTTGTTACTACCTGGCTGGTATTATTGTTTATTTATTTATTTTTTTGTCAGCCCATCTGTTTGTTACATGCTCTTTGAAACCATGTACAGAAGAGGGTCTAGTGCCTGCCCATGGACATGAAAACAATCCATAGATTCAGTAGCAGGTCGACAGTAGAATTCCTGCCAATAGTGTTTATCCTGTATATGTGGTCTTATGAAAGACATGTTTGACTGTGTGATTTATGTGGCTTTGTTATGTTTAATCACCAAAACATAGAGAATAGCATGCCATAAAGTCGTCCAAGATGTAATCCTCAGATCTCCTTGTTTTACGATCATTGCTGTGCCCAATGAATTGTGCTGCCAGCCTGCTAACTAGCTTACCTATTTTATGTATATAGTCTGGCGAGAACACACAAGCTGAATATCCTTATATCTGTATTGGTCATAATCTCACTGCTGGCTTTTTTACCCCGGTAGGTAGTTACTGCAGTGGTCTCCCCAGGCCTCCCTACATATCACACTCTCCAGGGATAGGGCTGAGTAAATGAGAGCAGCAGTAAAGACTCGTTCAACGACAAAACAAAAGAGAGACCGGATCTCAAATGCCAAAATCATATATTCTTTAATATACGATAAATAACAGGCATACAATATATAACAGGCAAAGATTTTGGGACATTTCCCTTTCTCAATGCTTACTACATAACAGAGAGAATTCATCTTTTTATACAACATGACTCTAAAGGCCAATAAATACAAAAGTTTGTTTCCTGTCAAAAGTAAAGTAATAGCAGCAGTACATTTGTTCTAATAACATTTTAAAATAAAAAATCCATAACATCTAAAAATATATATACACATATAGCAGCCAGATATATTAAGATTCTAAACTATGCATTTAATCTACAGCTTCAATTGTCTACATTTTAATATAGGTTTCAAGCTGAAAAAAGTGTTTAAACCTGGTTCTTTATCAGCCTGCAGTCTTAAGATCCTCTTATAGTCAGCAACCTCCATATCATTGAAAATATCTCCGCCTCTTAATTTGGGTAAAAATTTCTGTATAACTAAATTTAAACATATGTCCTACACCATTATCTTTAACATGTTTGGCAAGGGAGTTCGTAATAACATCCCATATTAAATCAGATAGATGTTCTGAAATCCTATCTTTCAGCTTCCTGTTACATTTAACTGTATAAAAACTTTTACAGGCAGTACAGGTTGCTTGATAAAATTTGTTTTCAGTATTGCATGTTGCAAAGCACGTAAACTTGTACATTCTTTAATTAATAGGATGTATAAAAGTAGTACCACTCAATATGTACTTAAAAAAAGAACAATTATAACATGGGAAAGTCCCCCTTTTTTGCTAATAATTCCAGGCTTCTTAATATTCATTTCTTATAGCATAACTTCTCTTTAAGATGTTGACATTTCCTATAGGCAAATTGTGGTGTCTTACCTACAGATTCAGTTAATTCTAGCAAAACACTTAAAATACCCCAATTCTTCTTAATAATATTAATAAGTCCACTAGTTTTGGTGCTATAACAGGTAATATATATTAGCTTGGTTATTTCTTTTTTAATAATAGAGGGCACCTTCTGATAGCAATGAGTAAAATACTGCTCATGTCATTATTTAACAACATATTCCAAAATGTCCTTCGAAAGACCTATCATCATATTGTCTAGCTTGAAATTCTTGTTTCATTTCAGCAACCTGTTGATTATTTCAGAGCCTGTTGTCAATCTAACAACTCTTAAAAACTAACTTTTAACAATGCCTTTAGAAACATGTTTAGGGTACATACTATGCCTATGAAGGAATCTATTGGCTTGTACTTCATTCCTATAAATACTGATCAATATTTGTTCTCCTTGTTTACTGATTACTATATCTAAGAAACTAATCTCTACCCTAGAATATTTCAATTTACATTTAAAAAAAATCAGTTGTTGTGTCTAAAAACTGGACATATTCAATCAAACTTAATTCATCCCTTTCTATATGAGAAAAACATCATCCATGAACCATTTGTAAAACTACATATTCTTTGTTTACAATCCAGAGGGATTAAATATATACATATGTCTGTTTCAGTTAAACTAACGCTAGATAAATTCACAACTACAGAAGTATCATTCACCTATTTGTTGTAGAATGACTGCATATTTGCGGATCATTGTATCTTATTCTTTGGTCTCCTCCTCTTCTTTTGCCTCTTCCTTGTGACAGATCTTGTCTCCTTGTCTCTATTCTTTCTGGTAAGTTAAATTTCAAAGCAGTTTGAAAATGCTGAAAACCCTTTCCTGATTTAAAGAGGTTGTTGTATTAACTTCCCTCTGTTCTGACGAACATACCCATTGGTTGATTTCATTCGTTCCATCCTGAACTAAAGAACATCGTTCATAGCACATACTAGCACCATTTGAACTCACAGCAGGCAAGTTGGTCAAACTAATGGTATCCAGATCATACATAGACCAACCATCACTTTATTGATGTTCTTCATGTTTCACTGTTGCAGTCATTACATTTGGGGTATCCTGCTGGCAGGTTGTCCTCAGTTGGCCCGAATTCCAAAGTCGTGGGTCCTGCGTCGGTTGCTGTCGCATCTTCCCTGATGTCAGGTCGTCAGGGGTATAAAAGATGCAGCCGATGCCATTTTATTCAGTCTTTCTTGCCGTGCGGTGCCTGAAGCAGAAGCAGTTAACAAGTGCCGGTCGGCCGACTCCTGAGATTTTTGTGTTCGAATTTCAGATCCGAAGTCTTCATTAAAAGCTAAGTACCCCGTTGGGGAAACTTTTTTCTTGCTCTAGACCGATGTCAGAAAAAGTTAATAATTGTATTTCTTGTGGGAAGCAAATACCTCATAAGGACTTTCATTCTTACTGTATTCCTTGCCTAGGCCCTGACCACGACGTTGCTAGTTGTCGGTTTTGTGCTAGATTTAACCAAAGCACTATTAAGTGTCGGTACGATTTTGCATTAAGCTATTTCGGGCGAAGATTTAATTATACAATGTCATCGGATAGCCATCCAACTACCAGAGTTCATAAAAAACTCAAAGAAAAATAAAAAGACAGGCAACCGAGAAACAAAACGGACGATGAAGCTTCTCCTAAGCAAGTCACCGGATCGCCGGTTCTCAGTGAGGCGCCTTCTACTGATGCCTGCTACTTTAGAGTCACAGTCTGCTACCGACTCCCACATGGAGTCGGACAGGCTGCTGGAAACTCAAGGTATTGGAGCCTCAGAGATTATTCCCTCAGTTGGGTCCGGAGCCACTGAGCAGGCATCGGCTTCTGAGGGTGTATTCAGACCTAAACAGTTATATATAAAATCGACTTCAAAGACAAAGACTAAAACACCTTTCAAGGCAAAGAAACAAGTTCACCAGCCACAAGGACAAGCCTCCATGCCAAAAAACAGTTGCTCAAAATGGCCGAAGACTTAATTACCTTGATCAGGGGTTCCCATCCCCCTCCTGATAAGAGGCCTAGGCAAGAGACAGACTATGAATCTTCAGATCAGGTTTCCATTTCTTCTGATTCCTCTTCTGATAAGGAATATTCTCTTCCCCCCTATGAGGATTCTGATGCTGAAGAATCAATTTCTTCAGCTTCTCCTCCCGAGGACTACTCTTTTGGGGAAACCTTGCATACCATGAGGGAGCAATTCCACTGGGAGAGCCAAGATTTTTCAGAATCTAAGAAAAGGCTCAGAGACTTCCTTTTACTACCTCAACACAGGCCTCTAGCTATTCCACCTGTGTTGGACATTGTAGATGATGTGTTCTCGGAGTCTAGTCTGACCCCTGACTCTTTACTTCCAGCTCCTGTTAAGCCGGACAGATACTACAGGGTCCCTGACTCTCATAAATTCCTTTTCAAAAACCCTACTGCAGACCCAGAAACTATTTCTCAGGGTCCCAAAGGGGTCAAAGCTTCTACTGCAAAAAACCCTACCCCCTCTGACAGGGATTCTAGGGCACTGGATAGATGGGGAAAAAAAGATTTACACATCTGCTACTTTGGCTATAAGGGCCTTAAATTGCCAGTTTCATATGCTCAGATATCAGCAATATATCATGACACTGCTTAAACAGAAAATGATGGCAAATTCTAATTGTGCAGAAAACAAAGAAATGCAGGATTTATTGCATGCAGCTGAACAAGTTGGAAAGCATACTTTGCAATGTAGGTTTGATTCTCTGGAGGCCTCCTGCAGGGCCGCTGTTACGGGTTCTGTTATTAGAAGGCATGCTTGGTTAAAGGAACAAACTCTGCCTGACCATGTTAAAGCAAAATTATTAGATGCTCCTTTACAACATGATACCTTGTTTGGTGTTAAGGCAGAAGAGGTGTTAAAGAAAATGGAGGACAAAGCTAAATCTACGCAAAGGGTCAAGGATTGTTTACAGGTACAGCCACCTAGATTTAGCAGAGACTGGCCTACAAAGAATCGGTCCTTTCCAGTCTCAGACAGACCTCAAAGGGGCAGATCCAGATGCCCTAGAGGCAGATCACAGCCGCAAGGATCCTACAGGCCTAAACAGTGGAGTGCTTTTACCTCCAAAGGTGGAGAAGACAAAGCACAATCACACAGGAAACAGTCCCAATGACCCCATGCCTGCACCAAGCACTTATCTTCTGGCAGCACCCTTAGGGGGAAAACTAGCACTTTTTTTTCAAAATTGGCACATTATAACGCAGGACAAATGGGTTCTAGACATAGTTTCACAAGGCTACAAGTTTCATTTCCATATCCTGCCAAGGGCAAATGGTTGGCCAGACCTGCCACCAAAAAATCAATGGGCAGAGGCTCAAAAACAAGTTACAGCTCTCATGGACATGAGGGCTATTCAGCAAGTGCCACAGCAAGAGCAGGGACAAGGATTTTACTCAAGACTGTTCTTGGTACCCAGAAAGGACAAAGCATGGAGGCCAATACTGGACCTATCTGTTCTAAACACTTTCCTGGATATACTGAAATTCAAGATGTTGACCTTACAACAGCTTCTGCCCATGCTGGGCAGCAAGGCTTGGCTCGCGACTTTAGACCTAAAAGTGGCATACCTGCATGTCCCAATCAGACAATCATGCAGAAGATACCTCAGATTCAAGGCTGGCTCAAAGCATTACCAATTCTCTGCACTGCCCTTTGGCTTATCTACTGCACCCAGTGTCTTCACAAAGTGCCTGGCACCAGTAATTGCTTACTGCAGACAAAGAGGAATGCATATATATCCCTACTTGGATGACTGCCTCATATAAGCAGAGAACAAGGACATTCTACTACAGCATCTGACGTTTGTGATAAGGCTTTTAACATGCCTAGGGTACTCAGTCAACAAAAAGAAATCAAAACTAGTACCCTCTCAAGAGATAATATTCCTGGGTGCAAGCTTAAATACAACTGCCCAGATGGCTTATCTCACTCCAGACAAAGGCAACTGACCACTTATTTCAAGGAAATGGCAACAAACGCCCAGTTATCTGCCAGAAAAATTTTGCAGGCTTTGGGCTTCATGGCATCCTGACTCTTACTAATTCCATATGTAAGACTGCATATGAGGAAAATTCAATGGTACCTAAAAAGTGTCTGGACACAACACTGCCACAGTCTGGACACAATGATTATTCTAATTCCCTGCCTGCAACAAGAGTTTCGATGGTGGGCAAAGGCTTGTCACCAAAACAAGGGACAGCCATTCTCTCTACCCCTAGCCAGGCAGAGCCTAAAGACGGATGCATCAGATTATGCCTGGGGGGCACACATGGCAGGAAGAGGCATTCAGGGCACATGGTCCACAAACCAAAAGCATCTACATATCAATCAAAATAGATGCTAGCTGTTCAAAATGCCCTGACAGCCTTCAAGGACCTATTTCATCCGGGACAACTACTGATAAAGACAGGCAATACCACGGTCATGTGGTACATAAACAAGCAGGGGGGCACTCATTCTTATCCCCTGTGCAGACTAGCCATGGCTTTATGGGACACAGCATTGACTTACCAAGTTCATCTGCAGGCACAATTCCTGCCAGGAAAGGAAAATACTCTGGCAGACGAACTAAGCAGAAACCTCATGGATCCCCAAGAGTGGCACCTGGATCCACAAGTCTTCAGCATGATAACAAAGAAACGTGGATGCCTGGACATAGATCTAATTGCCTCCCCTCAAAACAATCAACTAAAAAGATTCTGCACAAGGACTTATCACAGACAAGCTTGGAAAGTGGACGCCTTATCTTTCAACTGGACAAACCTATCAGTATATGCCTTTCCGCCACTGCCTCTCCTCCCCCAAGGTACTCCTAAAGGTCAGGCAGGAGAAACCAAAAATGATTCTGATTGCCCCAGAATGGCCATGCCAGTACTGGTATCCAATCTTAAGGAACTTGTCCGAATACCCAGCCTGGACTTTACCTCAAATACCTCATCTACTGTCCCAGCAAAACAATCAGATCCTGCACGGCCAACTCAGGACCCTAAACATGGCAGCATGGCAGATAATGTAGCCATACAAACCACACCTCTCAGTAAAGCTGTGATGGATGTCATTTTAGAAGCCAGAAGGCCTAGTAATAGAAAATCCTATGCTGGGAAATGGAAGAGATTTTGCGCTTGGAACCAAGCTCAAGGAACTGATACAGCTGTCCCAAATTTTCCTCAGATTTTGTAGTACTTAACTGAGATACTGGACAAAGGCCTATCTTTTTCATCAATTAAAATCCATGCCTCTGCCATTTCGGCTCATTACAATACAGAGCCACCACTCTTTTCTCATCCTTTATTAAAGCAGTACCTCAGAGGAGCCAAAAACTTAAGGCCTCCAAGCAGAACGCCAATACCTGCATGGGACCTCAATTATGTCTTGGAAAAACTCACCTTACCCCCTTTTGAGCCAGCTGCAACTGCGGGTATAAAGTTCTTATCTTGGAAAACAGCTTTACTCCTAGCAGTAACTTCTGCAAGACGAGTTTCAGAGCTACAGGCTCTCATGGCTGTGGAACCCTTTATCATTTTATATCCAGACAGGGTCTCTCTAAGAACAAACCCAACATTTATGCCTAAGGTGGTATCCAGTTTAGCCCTTAACCAAACAATTCATTTGCCAACATTTTACCCAAATCTACAGAACAAGGGGGAGAAATTTCTGCATTCTTTGGATGTACACAGACAACTTAGATTTTACTTGGACAAAACTAAAGTTTTCAGAAAGACAGAACAATTACTAGTGGCATATGCCACAGCATCACAAGGAAAGGCTATCTCCAAGCAGACTATTTCAAAGTGGATAGGTCACTGCATTCATTTCTGCTACTCACAGCATGGCAAACCAGTTCCTAAGGGCATTAGGCCACATTCAACCAGAGCTGCAGCCACTTCTGCAGCCTTTCTCAGGGGAGTACCAACCAAAGACATCTTAGAGGCTGCTACTTGGAGTTCAGTGCATACCTTTACAAAACATTACAATCTGCCTCTTTACTCTAAATCCAGGGCAGGCTTTGCCACTGCAATTCTGCAGGGCCTCATAGCCGCTCCTAATGCTGTATAGCTCCAGCCACCCAACCATAGCTTTGGGACCCAACCCAAATGTAATGACTGCAACAGTGAAACATGAAGAACATAGTACAGTTGTGTACACTTACCATAAATGTAGATGTTCGAGTGTATTCACTGCTGCAGTCCAGGTTACCCACCCACCATCCCCCTTATTTTTGCTGTAACTTACCTTTACTTCTCTAATCTATACAACCTAAGTGGTGTATTTGCTTATAGATGAAGGTAAAGCTTATTTTGGTGCATGTATGCTTTATTTACATAAATGTAGCCTACCCTTTTGGGGGCACCTGACATCCGGGGCAAGAAAAACTGAATAAAATGGCGTCGGCTGCATCTTTTATACCCCTGACGACCTGACGTCAGGGAAGAGGCGACAGAAACTGACGCAGGACCCAAGACTTTGGAATTCAGGCTGACTGAGGGCAACCTGCCAGCAGGATAACCCAAATGTAATGACTGCAACAGTGAATACACTCGAACATCTACTTTTATGCTAAGTGTACACAACTGTACTTTCTCTCTTATATTTCTTTTCATAAAAATCATTCAAGTCTCTCATAAGTTTCCATTTTTTAGTTTGCTCAAGACATTGTGCATAAGGGTTTACTATGGTAATGTCGAATCAGACTCGGTCGAATGATGGGATCATCGACTCACGTCCGTGAAAGAGACTAATTCTGTCTGACATTGTCGAAGTACATCTCGACATTGTCATCGGAACAGGCTTTAACATGGGTTGAGATAGGGGCAAGATTTGTACTTTGACAATGTTGGGTTCAACATTGTCGCCATTCAGCCTCCGGACTTTGTCTAATGTGGATTCAACTGAATCCACTTCAGCATTGTCATTGAAAACCATTCATAAGAATACACATGCTTGAGCATATCATTATATAACAAAGATTTATCCTTGAAGCATGCCATACTTAATATCGTTTTCCAGGGTAACTGTCTCATTTTTGTAGATCTTGTTCAACTTCTATAAAAATAAAATTCATCAACACTGTATAATCAGTGCTCAATTTCAAATTTAAGTCTTGCCATTTCTTTAAAAGAGTTGGCTATAAATTACCATACATCAGCATTTCTACATGTAAAGGTAGTATGCATACAAAGAAGCTTCCTAACTGTCAGAACACCGTAGTGATTAGGTATGACTGTAAATAAAGAATTCACATCCAAAGTTACAAAAATATAACCAGTGCCAGTATTATTATCATACATTGATATAACATCTCTAAGAAATCATTAGTATCATGTATATAGCTTTGGACATTCTTCAAAAAAGGTTTCAACATTTCTTCCAAATACAGTGATACTGGCTCAGTGACCCATTCTTTACCTGAGACTATAGGTCTCATAGGGTGTTGCTGCATATCTTTATAAATTAGGTAATCTATACAGCGTAGGTGTAATTTGATGCGCAGCATACATAAAGTTATATCATTCATGAGAAATTTCATTCTGAAGCTGTAGATCATAAGTAAAACTAGAAACTTTACATGTAATATTATTTATAATATTCCTATCTATTACTTTTAAAACACTTATATCATTAAGAAATTCATTCATGGATGCCATATAATCTTTTGAATTCATAACAACAATGGTGCCCCCTTTATCTGCTTGCTGAATCACAATATCAGAATTCCTTTGTAAAGCAGCCAGAGAATCATGCAAATTTTTTGATAAATTATACCTTTTAGTAACTTTAGGATGTTCATATAATTCCCATATTTGTTGTTCACAAATATTCTGAAAGGCTGTTATAATAGGGGCACTTACAAGAACAAAAGTACTTGAGGGGTCTATATCACAAAATCGACAAGACCGGTAATCGAACGCCATTTATCAAAGTTGCTGTTGTGGGGGGCTGTGCTCCCCCCCTGCTAATTATATATACCGACTCTGAGATCGCACTACAGTGAAGAAAGGGCAAATTTTCTGATCTTCACTGTACCACGATCTCACAATAAACACCTCGATGAACAGTTTGATGTGAAATGCCATTCATTTACATGACTTTTTGATTTGGGGATATAGACCCATACTTGAGTGCTTACATTTTTGAATTTCACTACTAACATCCTGGAAAATCAATTTCAAGTTCAAATTTCTGGTAAACAGTCTCAAGTCTGTCAGAGCACAAACAACTGAATCACTAGTCAAAGTAAACCCCTTTTCAGGAGGGAGATGTCTGTTTCAGTTAAACTAACGCTAGATAAATTCACAACTAAAGAAGTATCATTCACCTATTTGTTGTAGAATGACTGCATATTTGCGGATCATTGTATCTTATTCTTTGGTCTCCTCCTCTTCTTTTGCCTCTTCCTTGTGACAGATCTTGTCTCCTTGTCTCTATTCTTTCTGGTAAGTTATATTTCAAAGCAGTTTGAACACACTGAAAACCCTTTCCTGATTTAAAGAGGTTGTTGTATTAACTTCCCTCTGTTCTGACGAACACACCCATTGGTTGATTTCATTCGTTCCATACTGAACTAAAAAACATTGTTCATAGCGCATACTAGCACCATTTGAACTCACAGCAGGCAAGTTGTCAAACTAATGGTATCCAGATCATACATAGACCAACCATCACTTTATTGTGCTCTCTTATATTTCTTTTCATAAAAATCATTCAAGTCTCTAATAAGTTTCCATTTTTTAGTTTGCTCAAGACATTGTTCATAAGGGTTTACTATGGTAATGTCGAATCAGACTCGGTCGAATGATGGGATCATCGACTCATGTCCACAAAAGAGACGAATTCTGACATTGTCGAAGTACATTTTGACTTTGCCCTCGGAACAGGCTTTAACATGGGTCAAGATAGGGTCAAGATTTGTACTTTGACAATGTTGGGTTCGACATTATCGCCATTCAGCCTCCGGACTTTGTCTAATGTGGATTCGACTGAATCCACTTCAACATTGTCATAGTAAACCATTCATAAGAATACGCATGCTTGGACATATCATTATATAACAAAGATTTATCAGCAGGCGTACCATGCCAATATCGTTTTCCAGGGTAACTGTCTCATTTTGTAGATCTTGTTCAACTTCTATAAGAAAATTCAACACTATATAGTCAGTGCTCAATTTCAAATTTAACTCTTGCCATTTCTTTAAAAGAGTTGGCTATAAATTACCATGCATCAGCATTTTTAAAATGCTTTATCCCAGAGGTACAACTCCTAGCTCCAAATACACTTGAAGACCTAAGCGCTGCCACTGCAAGCATTTAAAGGCTTGTATCTTCCTTTCTAAAGATAAAACTTGTTGAAAAATGTACCATCTGGATTAGCTCCAATATATTCTGGATATACTGGCTTGCTAATCATCTCCTGTAAAAGGGGATTCAGACAGACCATCAAAAGTTAATTTAAACTCCGATTCATCTTTGGCATAGTAACATTGTATCTTCCTTTCTAAAGATAAAACTTGTTGAAAAATGTACCATCTGGATTAGCTCCAATATATTCTGGATATACTGGCTTGCTAATCATCTCCTGTAAAAGGGGATTCAGACAGACCATCAAAAGTTAATTTAAACTCCGATTCATCTTTGGCATAGTAACATTTAAAACTGACTGCATATCAGGAGTGAACTCTTGTGATGTAGGTGTTTCAATGCACAACCCAATAACTCAATGTAACACACTCTGTAAGGGTAGGGCTTTTAGAGTCATGTGATTAGTATAAAAAGAAAAATGTTGTGTGTTCTGTATTAAGCACTGAGGAAGGGAAGCGTTCCAAAAGCATTACCTGTTACACACTGCATGTCCATTATTTATTGTATATTAAAGAATGTATGATTTTGTTATTTGAGATCTGTTTTCTGTATCACTACATATCACCAAAATGTAACCCTATGAATTATAATTGCCCCCCTCCCCAAGTTACTCTCTAGCTTGGCCTACATCCTAAAATCAAAGCCAGTTATCAAGAACTGCTTCATTAAGTATATCTACACATCACTCCCCTTAGTGAAATTCAGGTCATATATGCAAGCCAACTGGCACCCGTCTGTGACATCCTAGTACCTAGACAACATGTTGGAATGGGGGAAAAAAATTACTCAATTTAGGGCCAGGAGGAGGGAATGATGAAAAAGATTGCTTATTCTAGTTTATATATATATATATATATATATATATATATATATATATATATATATATATATATCTATATATATAGATGCAAGCATATTGATGGACATTGATGAAAAATGCCACAGATGAACTGCTAGGGCAAAGGTATTATTAGTACAAATAACTATTTTCGTATAGTTTGCTACAGGGCAAAGATGTCCACAAGAAGCCAGATATTCAATATTTTAGTACATTTTGATGTAATTTTTAATGAGGTAGACAGACAAATGGAGTTACGAGATTATAAATTCAAATTTACTGTAGTGCATATGACTGCAAAAAACAAATTACTGAAATTATTAGAGGAAGATAAACAGTTTGATCATTGTAAAACACTGTGTGGGTGGAATACATTTATAAAAACCTATTTAGAGTGTAAACATCAAAAATTAAAAACATGAAACAACTCCTATAAAAAAGTAGCTAATGTCAATAGGGTAGCTAAAACACTATATTCAGAGTGATTTGCCAGCCTTATTTTACAACATATGTTTTATAGCAATGCATGCACTGCTTACTGATGTTGTATATGTTGGTGTTGTGAGTTTTGTCTTTTGTAAAGTTATCCTCTGTGATGTCAGTGTAGGTATAGCATGATGAGGCATACCTAGACTTCATACATGGGAGTCCATCTGCTGAAGCCTATGGACACATCTCTGTATTATCCCTAGGGTGGCATCACCAAGGGATACTGTAGATTTATTTCGACTGTGGCTTAATTAAAAGCTTTCAATACTAGCCCAAATACTTAAGGGATGACTATGAGGAAAAGACACTGTGACAGTTAAGTAACTAGTTTTTGTGATACTGCTAAGAATGTTAATAAATCATTTTCAATAACTGATACTTCTTAAAATAATTAAATACAACAAAGGAGATAAAAACCATACACAATTTCACATTTGACATTTCTTAACTTACTCAATAAATTGCATCACAACCCCTCACAATACAAAGAAAATTCAAATCATTCCACCTGTCATTCAGTAGTTACAGACCAAATAAAAATCTCATCTACAGACAATAGTCAAGGTCACAACAAAATGTGTAATTTAAGGTACTGCTGCTAGACCCTCTACAGTACTGTACATACAGCAGCATGGCTATTAAAGGTCCAAACAAAAATGCTGTGTCCATGTAAATGAAGCTGGAGTATTCTGGGCTAAAATGTTTCAGTCATATACCTGGCAAAATTTCAGTGTAAAAAACTTTGACCAAAGCCAATAGATCACCACAGTGCAGGTATCCTTTCACAGTGTAAAATACCTTCCATGGGGCTGATTGTACCAGTGGACATAAACAGAATTTGTTGATAAAGCAAGCTGGAGTAATGCAATGGAGAATGTTTCAGCCTTGCTCCAGTACATAAAATCACACTCTCAAAGGTTAACAACCAGAAAGTAGATATGCTCAAAATCTAATCACAGTTATAGCGGATACCACAAACAGTAGGGTATTGGAGATAAAAAGCAGACCCAGGAGGTGGAAATATGATTTATAATCACTAAAATCCCTGGTCATGACCTCTACCTCTACCACATGTAACAGTCTGCACAGAAAACAGAAACTTGTTTGTACTAAAAATTAAAACACAAGACAGTGGTGTTATTTGTGTTCCAGCCGGTCATTTAAGTGCATTTCACAGCACAAGGCTGTAGGTGAACAGAAAGTACAGCAGATTAGCAAACTGATGTATTTTGGCAAGTTTTTCATAGATGCCTGTGTAGTTTGTCATGGATTGTTTTATTTACATATATGTGTGCATATATTGGGGGGTGTGGTAGGCGTAGCCCTCCACCTATTTTAAATGTTTTAAACCATAGCCATGTATATTGACAAGTGCAATGAACAACTCTTTCCACAAGACAATATAAACTCAAACTATGTGTGCCCCCACCCCCCCTTACTTTATATTCTAACTCCAGGATCGCACTACAGTGGGGTAAAGGCAGATGTGGTGAATACTTGTTGTTGTTGTTGTTGTTGTCAGGTTGAAGACAGAATGCAGAGTGCTCTGTCTTACTTAGAGACTTCGCAAAATAATATCTAAAATTTTACTGCTGGGATAGATTGCATAATTACCTCACTTCTTGTCATCTGATTTCTAGCTCCCAGGCAAAATCCCCACTGCTGGAAACTGGCAGTATTTAGTATCTGCCTGTAAAAATACCCAGATAAGGGCTTTTGCTCAAACCTTTGGTAGGTGCTGGAAGTCATAAAACAATTTAATTCCTTCATGCTTACAAAGTAGCAGTTAGTTACCCCAAAGACAATACAGAAAGCTTCCTAGAACAGACTTTGTGTCTCTAGATGCATTGAAGCATCTTTATGGCCTAACCTATAAAGTAATTTAATTTCAGATATTTTTCAAAAACCCCAGTTTCCCTGCCCAATAGTTAAATTTTATTTATTTAACATTTGTTAATATGTATATAATATACATTTAAATAGTTACAATAGTGCATGTGCACAATCCTACACACACCTGGGAAAGGCTGGCACAGGTTTACTAGCTATGCCACTTCTACCCAGATTGTAAGTTAATTACTACTGCCACCAGTCACGCCTTATCAGCTACTTTAAGGCCCTTAACGAAGGGTGTCCAATTTACTGTGTAATATTAATACTAATGCAAATGGTAGTTTGACCAAGACTAAAGCTTTTAGGAATGTCCCACACAGTGTCACCAAATAAATATGCAAGTACTCTCAAAACTTAAATATCTCTACACAGATCAGCCACAATGAAAGGTTTAAATATATTTAATAATAAGTAAAAGAACAATAAAATTCTCAGTATATTTTCACAGTGACAAAACCACAGGAAATATTTAAAATAACATTGCAGTACAGGCTCACACAAATAAATGAGAGCAAGGCAGATGTGGTGAATGCTTGTTGTTGTTGTTGTTGTCAGGTTGAAGACAGAATGCAGAGTGCTCTGTCTCACTTAGAGACCACGCAAAATAATATCTAAAATTTTACTGCTAGGATAGATTGCATAATTACCTCACTTTTTGTCATCTGATTTCTAGCTCCCAGGCAAAACCCCCACTGCTGGAAGCTGGCAGTATTTAGTATCTGCCTGTAAAAATACCCAGATAAGGGGTTTTGCTCAAACCTTTGGTAGGTGCTGGAAGTCATAAAACAATTTAATTCCTTCATGCTTACAAAGTAGCAGTTAGTTACCCCAAAGATAATACAGAAAGCTTCGTAGAACAGAGTTTGTGTCTCTAGATGCATTGAAGCATCTTTATGACCTAGCCTATAAAGTAATGTAATTTCAGATATTTTTCAAAAATTTTAACCCTCCAGTTTCCTCTGTTAATATATTTTATTTATTTTTTAACATTTGTTAATATGTATATAATATACATTTAAACAGTTACAATAGTGCATGTGCATTTATGATGTCCTTACATTCACTGCTGCAGTATTCTTTACTACTGGGATTCCCTGCAGTGAAGCCCTCCATCCGTCCGGTTTACAAAAGATTTCCGTTGCTTTAAGGTATGCAGAATGTCACCTGCTTACTTTTTGCATAAGGAAGGGCATAAAGGTGACGTTGAGATGTACCATCCTCAGAACTTTTTTGCCGCCAGTCTGAATGGTGTTTTAACCGCCGGTCTGTTGCATACATCCGTTTTTCTGTTTTTTGGCTTTTTTTGTGCTTGCTCCTGTTGCTGGAGCCCTCACAGTTGCAGATAAGTACCCAGTTGGATTTTTGATTACTTTTCTGTTTTGTTTAGTATTGTTTGGAGGTAATATCATCCAGGAAGGGTAAATGCCAGTGTGGGAGACTGATTCCCCAAAAAGACCATCATGATAAGTGTCTTTTTTGACTTGGTGCTACTCACGACCATGCGTCTTGTTCAATTTGTCAGGCGTTTGTCCTAAAAACTTCACAGTAGGCTTTCTTCCCTTTCCTTGTACCTTGAGAACCAGTGACTTAAGCTTCTTGCTGCAGGTACTATGGATGGAACTTCCTGCCCCAAGGGTCAGCCATCTGGGAAGACGAAGGTACATAAGGTAAGGCCGTAATCTTTCACTGTCCAGCCTCTGCCGGGTGTTTCTCCTGAGGCTATTAATGCACCCAGAGGCTCACCCCATTGTTTGGTCAGATTCTTCTTCCATGTCTGGGTTGGAGGCCAGTGAGGATTTGGCAGGCAGCATGTCCAACAAGGCTTTGAGGGTGTCCATTTTGGGCATTCAGAGGGAACCACAGTTGACTGTTTCCAAGGGGTGTAATGGGGTTCCGCAGTTTCTCTTTCAGGTAGAGGGTCCTACTGCTGTTGGGGAATGTCGTCCTGAGTCCATGCCTTCTCAGGTTTCCAGGACGGATGTCCCTTTGAATAAGAAACAAAAAACTAACCATGTTTCTTCTACTCCTAGGGATCCACAAAGTGAGTGGCAGGCCTTTACTCAGGGGTTATTTAATGCGTTACTGTCACTGCAGCCTCCTCAAGGGGTTTCAGTTCCTGCTCCTCCTTGGTCCACCTCTTCCCCTAAAAGGCCCAGAGACTTCCACACTTCTGAGGTGAATTCTGATGATGACTCCCTTGCTTATTCTGCCCAGAATCCTTCTCCTTTAGACTGTGGATCTGACGAGGAGGATTCTCATTCGCTTGATAATCCCTCTGAGGAAATTTCCTTTGAGGATACACTCTCTAGGATGATGGACTTTTTTAAGTGGGATTGTGCCCAGGTTTCGTATATCCATAAGAGATACTATGAGTTACTGCAACTTGAATCTCCTAAACCTACAGCCATTCCTCCTGTCTTGCCTGCTTTATTGGATTTTTTTTCCACTGCCTCTAAAGTGCCAGATTCTTCACCCCCCCTGCTCCTAGACGTCTGATAGGTTTTTACAGGGTGCTTGTGGATTGTTCCTTTTTATTTAAATGTCCTGCTGCTGACCCCTCTGTGGTGTCTGTAGCCTCTCATAAGCCATCTCAATTGCTTCCTTTGTCCAAGTTACTGCCTTCTGACAAGGACAGTAGGACCATGGATAGGCTGGGTAAGAAGGTTTATTTTTCTTTTACCCTGGCTTTTAGAGCTATTAATTATCAAACCCATATTTCTAGGTATGTTTTGGCTTTTCTTTCTCAGGCCTGCCAGGTTCTTTCTGATCTTCCGGACTCTGAGGGTAAATCTTTGTCTCTTTCCTTGCTTGGGTCTTCCTGTCAGGTTGCTCGTCATTCTATCAAGTGTAGTTATGATGCTGCAGATGCCTCTTCCAGGGCTGCTGTCTCTGGCTCGGGTCTGAGGAGATATTCCTGGCTTCGGCTTCAACCTTTGCCTGATGATGTTAAGGCTAAGTTGCTGGATGCTCCTTTGGATAATACTCTTTTGTTTGGGGAAGTGGATACTGGTTTATTTAAGTCTTTTCAGAACAAGGGGAAGGCTTTACAGGAGCTTAAGCATGTCTTTGTTTCTCCTGTGTCTAAGTTTCAGTGTAACTACCCTTCTAAGCCAGCCTTTGTTCGTAGGCAGTCTCTTCTCCTTCTAAAGGTAAAAAGGGAGGTAAATGGACTCCTCCTGCTAAAGCCACTCAGACTGCCAAGTTTCTTAAGCCTTCCTTTCCTGACAAACCAGGTGCTGTCTGACTATCCCCCCATTCCCAGCCACATTCCTCTGTCTCTTCGCCTTTCTCTTTCTCTTCCTGTTTGGCTCCGGATCACCCAGGATTCTTGGGTTTTGTCAATTATTCGTCAAGGGTACTTCATGGTCTGGATTTCCCATCCTCCTTTTATGGGCATTCCTCAGCCTCCTTGGGAACAGCTTCATTTTTTCCCAGAGGTTCTTCAGGACCTCTTGTTTCAGGGTACTATTCAAGAAGTGCCTTTGTCCCAAAGGGGGAAGGGGTTTTATTCCAGACTTTTTCTAGTGCTCAGAAAAGAAGGTACTTGGAGGCCTATTCTAGACCTCTCCCATCTGAACACCTTTCTGAAGGTGCCTTCCTTTCAGATGTATTTATTTATTTATTTCCAGTTTGATGACGGGGGAGGTCCACTGGGCTCAAGGAGCCTGTTTTCAGTGAAGGCCCAGGGAGAAAAGCTCCGCATTACATAGTTTAGTTACATATACAATCATAGTAAAGAAGACACAATTACAATTTCATTTCATGCTAGAAAACAGGAATAGATTCTTTGGTTACATAGTATCTAAATGTTTAGGATGGCAGTGGTAACTTAATTGAGAGGGAGAATAAAGACTTAGAAGGAAAAGAGAGAAAAAAAGGTGGAATGGGTTATTTATAATACGTACAATTATGTTATTTACAATATGTACATTTATGCTAGGTTAGCTTGTACTCAGAGTTGGTTAGGAGTTTAAGGGGTGGATTGATTATTAGGCTAGGTGGGGAGAGGGCAGTTGCATTTCCTGTTAGAGGAAAGGTAGGAATGTAGCTGAGCTGTAAAGTTTTCATAGTTTTCACAAGTCCTTAGTGAGGAAGGAAGACAATTCCATTTTTTAGCTAAGGAAAAGGATAGTAGAAGCTGACCAGCAGGGCGATTGGGTTTGCGGACAGTGATTAGGTTTTGGTGAGTAGATCTTAGAGTTCTCTGAGGGGTGTAAGGTTGAAGGATGTTGGTTAGTGCTGGGCACTTAGTAGGTTGAAAAATTAGTCTGTGGGCTGCAGTAATTTGGAGATAGTCTAGATGGTTGGAGAATTCAAGCCAATTTAACAAATGAAGGGCAGTACAATGATGGGAGGAGAATTTGGCTTTGGTTGCAAATTTAGAAATCTTATTATAACAGACTTCCAGTTTGGAGGAGATGTTGTCCCTTCAGTCCCTTTTTCCTCTCTTGCTCCCTCAGGCCTTTTTGGTGTCTCTGGACCTCACAGATGCTTATCTCCATATTCCGATCCATCCTCTTTTCAGGAGATTTTTGCATTTCTCTGTTGTTTCCTGGCATTTTCAGTTCTGTGCTTTGCCCTTCGGCCTTTCTATTGCCCCAAGGGTGTTCACCAAATGCCTTGCTCCTGTGATTGCCTTTTGCAGCTTCAATGGATCCAAATATTTCCTTATTTGGATGACCTGCTGCTTCAGGCACCTTCTCCAGGAGTCCTTTTGAAAAACCTTCATTTTACCATTTCTCTTCTTCAGATCCTGGGTTCACAATAAACTTCAACAAGTTTTCCCTGACTCCTTCTCAAGATCTTGTCTTTCTGGGTTACAGGTTGCAAACAGTGCCAATGCTGTCATCCCTGCCTCCTCCAAAGGCATTAACTCTCATTTATTTATTTCAAACTCTTCTTCCCCTGGCCTCTATTTCAGCCAGGGAGTTTCTGAGGGCTCTGGGGTTCATGGCTTCCACCATTCTGATGCTTCCTCTGACCAGGCTCCACATGAGGAAGTTTCAGTGGTTTCTGAAGTTGGTGTGGCTTCAGTATGCGCATCCTCTAGACTTTACTGTTCCTGTTCTCCTGTGTCTCAAGGTCGAACTTCTGTGGTGGATTCAGCAGTTGTCTCTGAATCCAGGGCTCCCATTTCAGCCTCCACTTCCCCTCAGGCTCTGTTCACAGATGCTTCAGATGTGGGATGGGGAGCAAGTTTAGCTACTAGAAGGTTCAGGGAGTGTGGTTGCCACGTCTGTGGAAGGAGCACATCAACATCAAAGAGATGAGGGCTCTTCTGCTGGCTCTTCAGGCCTTTCATCCTCTGTTCTCTGCAGGGCCTCTCAAGGTATTCACGGAGAATACCACAGTCATGTGGTATATCAGCAAACAGCGGGGTACAAGATCCTGTCGTCTTTGCTGGCTGGCACTTCTGGTATGGGATCTAGCTATCCAGTATCATGTGACTCTTCAGGCAGTTTACATTTCTTCAGATCTGAATGTTGTGGCAGACAATCTGAGCAGGTCCTTCACTCGATCCCATGAATGGATGCTTCACAGGGATGAGTTTATGGACATTGTTCACCAGTGGGGTATTCCTCAAGTAGATCTCTTTGCCTTCCCTTTGAATAGACAATTTCATCTGTTTTGTGCCAGAGTCTCGGATACTCTGGTCTAGAAGGTGGATGACCTCTAATTTTCTTAGATGGGGATGTTTCTTTATGCATTCCCTCCCCTTCCTCTCATTCCAAGAGCCCTGTTCAAAATTCAACAGGATGCTACCAAAATCTTGTTGGTGACTCCCTTTTGGCTGCGACAGCACTGGTGCCTTCTACTTCTGCATCTCGCCAGGGGCAATCATCACAAGTTACCTCACAGGGTGAATGTCCTTACCCATGCCCACCTCTCCATGCCTCAACTGACACTGTGGGTGATAGGGTTTTGATTCCTCATAGACACCTTTTTTTCTGAGGACGTGCTGCAGGTCCTGCAGGAGGCCAGGAAACCTACTACTAGGAAATCCTACTTGTCTAAATGAAAGAGGTTTTCTATTTGGTGTCTTTCTCGTGACCTGAACCCACTTTCTGTGGATGTTCCTTTGGTTCTTTCTTATTTGTGTGGGTCGCTCAATGCTGGTTTGGCCTATTCTTCTGTTAAGGCCCACTTATCAGCTCTTTCTGCTTGTCTGCTTTAGCTCCCCCATTAGTTTCTAGATTTGAGGCTAAGCAGTTTCTTAAAGGCATCCTTAATATTAGACCTCCCAGGAAGCCTGTTCCTCCTCCCTTTTGAGCCTGCTGTTTCTGCTTCCTTGTAACATTGTTCTTGGAAGACAGTTCTTTTGTTAGCCCTTACTTCTGCCAGATGGGTGTCTGAGTTGCAAACCCTTATAGCTTGTCCACCTTTTTTGATATTTCATGAGGACAGGGTGTCCTTATGTACTAATCCTTCTTTTATGCTCAAGGTGATTAATGAGTTGTCACTCAGTCAGTCTATTAATTTACCTACCTTTTTCCCCTCTCTAAAATCTGACAGCAAGAGGGTGCTACATACTTTAGATGTGCATAGACAGCTCAGATTTTATTTGGCTAAAACTAAGGCTATCAGGAAGTCTGACCAGTTGCTTGTTTCCTTTCATCCTAGGTCTTTGGTTTGGCTGTTTCCAAGCAAACTATTTCTACTTGGATTTATTTCAAAGGCTATTTCCTTTTGTTATACTTTTCATGGCGAGAGCCATCCTTCTTCTGTTAAGGCTGATTCCACTAGAGCTGTGGCTTCTTCTGGTTCCTTTTTCAGGGGCTTAGATGCTAATTCTATTCTTGAAGCTGGTACCTGGACTTCTGTGCATACCTTTACCAAACATTACCAGTTGGATGGTATCTCCAGAGCCAGAGCTGGTATTGCTGCTGCCATACTTCATGGCTTCTTGGAGGGCTCTGTGGCTTCCTCCTCCCAGGTTTCTTCTTGAGCTTTTGCACTCTACCATTAGTAAAGAATACTGCTGCGGTGAATGTAAGAACATAGTACAGTTGTGTAAAATCTTACCATAATGGTAGATGTCCTTGCCTTCACCGTTGCAGTGTTCACTCCCTCCCTCCGTCCCCTGGTCTTTTTCCCTTCTTGGCTGTGCTGATTCACCTTGGTTTTCCTTGGACTCCTATTCCTACTGGGGCAATCTGTTCTTAGGATGGTATGCCTGAACGTCACCTTTATGCCCTTCCTTATGCAAGGAGTAAGCAGGTGACATTCTGCGTACCTTAAACGGAAATCTTTTGTAAACTGGCTGGACGGAGGGCTTCACCACAGGGAATCCCATTAGTAATACTACAGCAGTGAAGGCAAGGACATCTACCATTATGGCAAGATTTTACACAACTGTACTTTCTCTTCTAGTAGGGCACACTGTGAATACATTTTAAGCACAAGCACTTTACAAATACCTTTTCAACACAAACGTCTGTACAAAGCAGTTTGATATACACATGACATGCAGTTTTAATACATTTGTAACACCAGCATCTTGTATAAATTAGTTTTATATTCACAAATGACATATAACTATTTACAAAATTCCAGCTAGCTGTGCTGGCAGTACCTCATTTTGTAACACACATAAATAAATACATGGGTTCTATCTGCTGCACTGATTCAATGGTGTTTTGCAGTTGACAGTAACACTGTAGTGGCAATGAGGTTAAACCACTGTGAAAATGTCTGGCTGTACTGGAAAGACATCCTTTTGGTGGTGCAACAGATAACAGGACAATGTATATTGACAAAATTTAACAGTATTTTCAGAAAAAATGACATTCGTGTTGGCCTAATGCAGGGTTATGACTGAAACTAGGAAGTGCAAATGGTGGGGCACATCAAGAGAGTTTTCCTCTCTGAAGACAGTAAATACTCTGGAAAAGACTGGGACTACTGACCATAGGATGACTGAAAAGGAAGTACAGGTGTGCATGTTATAGATGAAAAATCAGATGACAGTGATATCAGTTTGCTGGAAATTATGTGGAAGGAGACATGGGGCTTGCTGTATGACAAAAAGATTACTTCTGAAACAGAATACTGTCTCTGCTGTGTCTGTTAAGTTGTAGGAAGAGTGTAAACAACATTTTTAGGCTGTTAAACTACTTCCTTCACGGTTATGCAACTAGCTTAAGCTGTAGTGTATAAGCAGTATTTTGTGGAGCCTTTCTCCCCATGTATCCTCTGAAGTGGAATGTGTACTCTTTGATTTCCAGTTAGAAGAAATTTTTTAATTGTTTTGAGAAAGAGAGACGGAAAAGAAAACTTAGTTCTGTAGATCCATGTCCCAGCACCATCAGTAGTTGTGTGTGTGCGTGTGGGGTGGGGGGTGTTCCATCACAGTCTGCACACCACATCCCCTTGTTAAGAGTATTTGCATTCCAGGATGGAGTGGGCATAGCGAGACATTTAAAGGGTAAGTGCTGGAAGAAGTATTTTTTATTTGATCATAGGCTCATAGGATCATAGGAAGTTACTAGGCTATTGGCCCTGAGGTCCTTACAAGCCTAGCCAAGAATTTGGCCCATGTTCCGACACATCAGCACCCGATGCCCCTGTCCAGCAGAGACACAGGTGAAATTACAGGGGTGTATTTTCTGTTCGCTATCCAGTTATCCACGTTGCACTTAAAAAGGTTAATGAGGTACTCTGCTTGACGTGGAGAGGAATCTATTCCACAGATGTGGAAGTGTCTGTGATACAAATCTGTCCATCCAACAAGTCCTATTGATGTCACAGACCAGGGTGAGGTCACGCGTGCAGGTTACTTGAGTGGAGCTTGACTGGTGGATAGTCTGAGATAGCTTTGTATGCCAGACAGAGGTCAGCTCTGAGGAGTCTGTATGAGACTGAGTAGAGGGACAGGGCCTTTAACTTGAGTTTGTCAACAATACTCGAGTGGGGTGTTGTGACAAATTCCTTGGCCAGATCAAGGTAGGCAGTTGAACCATTTTGTCCTCATCCATTGCTTTGGTGACCTTCTCAAGGAAGTCCACCAGGTTGAGTAGACAAGAGCTGCCCTTGACGAAACCCAACTGGGTTGGATCCAGTGTCTGAAGGTTTCCTATGCCATCATTGATCATTTACTTGATAATTCTTTCCATGGATTTGCAAATGAGACTTATGGCGCTGTAGTTTACAGGGTCTATAGATGGCCCAACTTTGGGCAGAGGGATGACTGTTGCTGTTCACCATTCATAGGATCATAGGAGGTTACTAGGCTTTTGGCCCTGAGGCCCTTATAAGCCTAGCCAGGAGTTTAGCCCATGTTTAGACAAGTCATCACCCAAGCCCCCTGTCCAGCAGGACCATAGGTGGAATCCCAGGAGTGTATTTTCTGTTTCTCATCCACTTATCCAGGTTGCACTTAGTAAGGGATAATGAGGTACTCTGCTTGACGTGAAGAGGGAGTCTATTCCACAGATGGGGGAGTCTCTGGGACACAAATCTGTCCCACCAAGTCCTATTGATGTCACAGACCAGGTTGAGGTCGCACATACGAGTTGCTCGAGTGGAGCTTGACTTGCAGCAGTCCCATCAAGGTGGGGTCTGAGATTGCTTTGTATGCCAGACAGAGAACACCTCTGAGGAGTCTATATGAAACAGAGTAGAGGGACAGGGCTTTTAGCTTATCTGTGTAGGGTAGTTGTTTGAGGTATCCAAACACAAATGAGCCAGCAACTGTAAGCTGTAGAATATATCAGAATATATTTATTAGGTTACATATAAAAAACAAAAATAGCAGACCAGTTTTGGCTAGAACAGTTTTTTAGCTTTCATCAGTGTTAAAAACATTAATTTGTTCCTTTTAAATAAAAATACATATTGGTTATATGACGTGATTGGTTGACTAATAAATATTCATTTAGCCTGGGTGGAAAATGACCACCCAGTTTAATGATCCATTTTTCTCTTTTGCATCTAATATAGAGTGCCATCCTCCGTTTTGGGATCTGTCTCCAATATTCTGTCAATAATCATAAAATTAAAGGAAGCTGTGGGGTGTTTTCTAGTATGCTTGTACAAGGCATTGCTGGCTCTCTTTTGTCTTATATCACTTAGATGTTCAGAGATGCGCAGTCTAAATGGCCTAGAGGTCTGTCCTATGTAAAATGCAGAACAACTGCATGTAGCCAAATATACTAGCCAGTCGCTGCTTCAGTTGGCAAAAAAAAATCAATATCAAAACCACACCGCAATTTTTGCTGGAGAATTGATTAGAAGTGGTAACCTTATTACAGTGGTTACAGTGGCCATAGTGCACGCAGCCAGTCAGTCTGTCCCCCGAAATTTTTGTTTGCATAGTGTTTGTAGAGGAAGTTTTGTGTGGTCATTTATAGTGATTCAGATGTGAATCCAGGTTCTTGCCTTTAGCAAATGAAAAATTACATGTGTCTCCAAGATATGGTGTTAGAGTATTGTCTGCCAATAGTATATTCCAATGTCTCTGTAAGATGTCCATGAGTATGTTAGTGTTCGTACCATAAGTGGTCGTAAAACAAATAACATTGCCAGTGCCCCGATTCTTCTCCTTATATTTAAGCAAACCCTCCCTGTTAAGATTAGCAGCATAATTGCTTGTTCCTAGAACATAACCCACCTTATAATCCCTGTTTCTGAACCAGTTAATCAAATCTTTATGAAAAATTTTGAAATATGAATCTTGTGAGCAAATACGCCTCATCCTAATAAACTGGGATTTGGGAATATTCCTGGTGATATGGGGAGGATGAAAGCTGGATGCATGGAGTAAGGAATTATATTGAGGATATTTACGGAAAACTTCAGTACCTAGTGTATGGTCCTCATTTCTATTGACCTGAACATCTAGATATGTGATGTGTTCCCTATGATAGTTTACCGTAAACTGAAGGCCCCATTTGTTGTCATTCAAGTATTCAATAAATTCCATGAGATAATCAACATCCGACCTCCACACCATCCAGCAATTATCCAGATATTTCTTCCATATGTCAATTTCACCCAAATAAATGTTATGTGTCATGTCATAAATGATGTGCTTCTCTACATAAGCCATGAAGAGATCTGCAAATATAGGGGCAAAATACGCCCCCATAGCTGTTCCCTGTACCTGCCAGTAACATTGATTTTGGTAAAAAAAAACATTCTTGGTTAACACATGTTCTGTTAGGCATATTAGGAAGGTATTAAAGCCTGGTTCATACAAATTGGATGTGTATAACCAGTATTCAATGGCATCAAGGCCTGCCCAATGTGGGATGTTTGTATAAAGTGCACTAACATCCAATGTACAGAGGAACCAGCTCTCCTCAAGTTGCATCTCAGAAACAATGCCCAGAAACTCCGTAGTGTCCTGAATCCTAGATCTAACCCATTTCAACAAGGGTTTAAGATGTAATGTAAGGAATTGGGACAAAGGTTCAGTAAGTGACCCATTTCCAGCAACTATAGGTCTTCCCAGTGGGTTAAGGAGATCCTTCTGAATTTTGGGGAGAAAATATATTTATTGGCTGCATGGATCTGACACTGTAAGATGGAATTTGGTTTTGTCAGTGATGATGCCGTCCTGCAATGCTGACCCCAAGAATTGATCAATTTGTTTCTTGAACATAAATGTGGGGTCCAAAGGCATTTTAGTGTAATATCTGCCATCAATTAGTTGTTTCTGTGCTTTGGCATAATATTGCTGCCAAATCATTACCACCACGGCCCCTCTCTTATCCGCAGAAAGAATCACCAGTTCCTTGTTGTCAATCAACTCACATAAGCTGTCCATATCAGTCTTTGAGAGATTGTTAGCCTTAACATTGAATCCCCTAGAGTTGAAATGTAGATCTTTGACAAAAGAGAGCCAGCAATGCCTTGTACAAGCATACTAGAAAACACCCCACAGCTTCCATTAATTTTATGATTATTGACAGAATATTGGGGGACATATCCAAAAATGGAGGATGCACTCTATATTAGATGCAAAAGAGAAAAAAATGGATCATTAAACTGGGTGGACTTATTCCACCCAGGCTAAATGAATATTTATGAGTCAACCAATCACAGTATGTAACCAATTTGTATTTTTATTTAAAAGGAACAAATGAATGATTCTGTTTTCAACACTGATGAAGGCTAAGAAACTGTTCTAGCCAAAGCCGGTCTGTTATTTTTGTTCTTTATATGTAACCTAATAAATATATTCTGATATATTCTACAGCTTACAGTTGCTAGCTCATTTGTGTTTGGATACTTTGCATTTTTGGAGCCGTGCATTTACCTACGTGCAGGGACCTATTCGGGTGTGGCGCATTTCCTGCCTTGCTGTGTGCCTGTGGTTTGCTGTATGTTCGGGTCATGCTGACCCGACTCACCGTGTTTGGATTTATAATATTACATCTGCAACCTTAGATTACTACTTTTTTGATCCATTATTTTAATTATGAATAGCAAATGAGACCATCCTACACTGTGGACAAGAAGCTGTTGGGGGAGTTCATCGTTTTTTTCCACTTGCGAGTTTGCTTACAGTCTGCTTAAATATATGGCAATCTGGGCCCTATGTCAACGTGATCTAGCTTTTGTGTTTCAACAGCGCTGTACATTATGAGGAATATTCTATGGTCTGTAACACTCGTTGCAGCATATATTGAGCTTTACTAAAACTTTTTTCATCTTTTGCTCTATGGATACGTATTTCCTGATAACGGCTGCTTTGAATGGTTTATACTTCTGCATGAGAGATTCCTTGAAGGCTAATTTGCGTCAGTGCTGTCGTTTGAATTTCCGTCCTACATTTTAATTCATGGGTGCATGCTTATTGCAATAAGGAGAAAGAGGTAATATTTTCAATCAAACTGTTACTGCAACTTTATTTTATTAGTGGTCTGCATTCAATCGGATCTGCTTAACTTTTTGTTTTCCAACGGAACTTGTCATTTTTTCATACAACTTCTTCAAGAATTTATTGGACAGTGTGGACTTTATTTCCAGGGATTATGTATGACTTCTTTAGGGTGTAAAGGTTACTGGTGAAGCATTTGATTCGGGCGGTAATGTTTGGATCTATATAACGCTTATATTTTGTGGCTCAATGCCATTTTGTATTAAGCGATTATTTTCCAGGTCGTTTCAACGCATGGTTTGGAACACTTACTGAGGCAGATACAGGACTTTGGTAACAGTCTCCTCATTTCCTTTTGGATTTTGGTGTTAACTACTTTTACAAACCTGTTGTTTGGGTTGTTTATTACACTTGGTGGTGTTTCATCGTGTGACAAATATCAAACATTAATGCCTGAGTTAGCCATTGTTTTTCAGGGTGAACACGTGGTTATTTTTAGTTGAATGAATGTATGAGCAGGAAGTAAAGTCGAGATTTAAAAATTATTTTTAAATCATCTAATAATTAGGAGCTCAACATTAGATATTGCCTTTTGCAAATATATTTTTTCCCTGTTTGGATATACCGTTCTACTAATGGACTTGTGAGGACATTGTTGATGGTTATCACCACAACTATTGGATCTATGAACATGTGCTTCATTATGTAGGATTGCATTATGTGTTGACTTTATTTTGATAGGGGTACATTGTTCAGGCAATATTGTTAACTACATGTCATGTTACACACTATTTCAACTTGAACTATGGCTACTTTTGACTACCTAGATTGATTTTTATTATGTTTATATGCTTAATGGTGATTACAACTGAACTTTGGTATATATATATATATATATATATATATATATATATATATATATATATATATATATATATATATAGGGCAAGAGGATTTAATATCTTCACTGGTTCTATATTTTATAAAGAACTCCTGTTTATTGTTTCTACTTGGTTATCCTAATACATAAATATTGCATCTAGTGGATGATTATTTTTCAACCAGAAACAGTAGCACCTCACTATTTGATTTTGGTTTCAAATGAAAGTTGCTATACAAAAAAATTTTAGGGGGCTTTTTGCTGGTTGTATCCAATCTGGTTGTAAAATCCTGGTCTATGGTGCACTTTTAGATAGATTTGTTTTATATGCTTTTTACTATTGATACCTTGCTGTGTATTTTTGGCTTATTATTTGATCCATCACCATCCTGAATTGCCAACAATTCCATCACGATTAGTGCATTGGATTGATTGATTGTTTCTAGCCTGTTCTTTGCTGTTTTACATAGATAGCGTTTGATACTGTATACATGCAAGGGCCATTATTGTCCGCATCAAATATATACCTGTTATGGATTGACCAGAATTGGTTTACGATATATGTGGACATGGCATTGCACGGATAATATTTTGTATTTTGAATACTAATATTTTCTTCCAGCTTGGAATATACCTCTGGGTAAATCAACAAAGACACGCTCAACACCTGTTATAATACTGCATAAACAGTTACCATTCTATTAGTTTTTGGTATGTATTTTTTTCTTTTTGGAAGTAGCATTGTCAAGCCTTACCGGTATCTGGTGGCTGTTTTTTGACAAGGGCTACTGTTGTCCAGTACTAATTTGGAGAATATACACTATCTATGATATTTAAGGCTTTCTGATTGGTTGTTGTTTGGCCTTGGGTTGTGGATTTGATCATATTAAAAGTCTTTTTGATACGTGGTACATTTTATTTAATTGCTTAATATATCACTTAAAGGGCACTAATCGACTATGGATTTATCCAGGATCTTAGCAGGAGTGTCCTCTGATAGGGAGGATTTGGGTATATTTGGACTTGGCAATACTAATAATGTTGGGAATAACAATTTGACTTTCAATCCTGAGAACCAATGTGAAGCACTATTCCAGCAATTAAATAAGGACATGAGATATTTAAGATTGAATGTTTGGTATTGCAAACTTTTCAAAGCCTACCTGGCTAAAGGGATATCCCCTAGAGGTCTGAGAGTGAAGATACAGCCCCTGGTCAGTGATATTGATGATGTATTAGCTAAGGAATGGTCAGGTATTCAACAGCAAACATCTTTGGCATTTGTTGAGACACTAGCTAGATATCACGAACGCATAATAGATAAAGAAATTGTCAGTATTACTAAACTGTGTGAAGAGACCAAGGTCTATGAGGGTCAGCCCTTTTACATTACATATCTTAATAAATTAAGTACAGATCTTTTGGGACTGGTAAACAATTAAGGGATAGAAAGGTCCATAAGTTTCAACGTGACCAATCGGATTATGACAAAGGGAATCCAGTTAGTCGCAATAGACATGTGAGGTGAGGGGGCACCAGTAGGACCAGTCAAACTACCAAATGCAAACACCCTAGATCTATACTTAAAAAAACAGGGGGTGTATACTGATTCATCAGGGGCGGAGCCCTCATCAGGACTGACCTGGACATGCATCAAACCCCAGACTCACCTACTCCTAAAAGAAATAATACTGTTTCCCCTTTAGGCCTTACAAAAGAGCAGTTTCATGCCCACTGAGTGGCGCAGAGCTACAGTTATCCCACTCCACAAGGGGGGATCCACCTTGGATCCTGGAAACTACCGTCCCATCAGTCTGATGACCGTTATCTGCAAGGCCATGGAGCATATTATCATGGAACTTATAAAAAAAGACATTGGCAACCAGGAGCGGCCTTAGGTCAACTAGTGCCCTAGGCAAAAGGGCTTCATGGCGCCCCCCTCACACCACCTGGTATCCCCATCCTGGTCTACTTACACCAGATGAATACTGGAAAGCAAGCCGGCGCTGCGGGCCCAGGCGGCCTTAGTTGGCTAGCCTATAATGCCTAAGGTGTTGGCAACCTTCAAACACTGGACCCCACCCAGTTTGGGTTCGTGAAGGGCCAATCTTGTCTTCTGAACCTGATTGACTTCTTCGAATCAGTCTCCAGAGCCATGGACAAGGGTAAGGTGGTCCACACAGCCTATCTAGACCTCGCCAAGGCCTTTGACACTATTCCCCACTCTGGAATCATAGATAAACTTACTAAGATGGGCATTAATCCCTACATCTCCCAGTGGGTTGCCAACTGGCTTATTGACAGAACCCACACTGTAAAAGTAGCCGACTCCAAATCCAGCTCCAGACAAGTGACAAGTGGAGTACCTTAGGGTTCAGTCCTGGGACCGCTCTTGTTTGGCATCTACTTCTCTGAAGTACAGGCGAACACTAAGGGACCCTGGCTAACAAAGTTCACAGGTAACTGCAAACTGGGAGTCATTATTGAATCCCTAAATGATGTGGATACTCTACAAAAGGGCCTTACAGAAACAGATGCTTGGTGCCAGAGCCATGGGCTCAAGCTCAATGCCAAGAAATGTATAGTTATCCCCTTTGGGAAAAAAA
Organism: Protopterus annectens; assembly: GCF_019279795.1. NCBI lineage: Eukaryota > Metazoa > Chordata > Ceratodontiformes > Protopteridae > Protopterus > Protopterus annectens. The sequence goes on from NC_056746.1 coordinate 804,290,842, forward strand.
CATGTACCCATGAATTACCACATTGGTGGCAGTACACTAAACACCGAAAGTGTGATAAGAGACCTAGGAACACAGGTGGACAGTGGTCTCACCTTCGATAACCATATCGCCACAACAGTCAAGAAATCCTTCTATGTGGCACACCTCATCACTAAGGGCTTTTCATCCAGAAAAAAGGAGGTCATTGTCCCGCTGTACTCATCCCTCATTAGACCCATTATAGAATACAATGCCCCATTTGGTATGTACCTCTCAAGACATCTGCAACAACTGGAAAGGCTGCAGAAATACCTCACTAAAAGAATCACAGGCCTAAAACAGATGCCCTACGCTGACCGCCTTAAAAAACTCCAGCTATACTCTGTAGCATATCATCTACTCAGAGGCAATCTCTGCTTAGCATACTAGGCCATGTCAAACCCAGAGCTGTTGGACATGCTCCACTTAAAGAAATCCCAACCCCTCAGAGCCACACGCTCCAGGGATCTAAACTTTGTCAACACAATAAACAAAACATGCTGGAGGGATAGGTTCCTGAGCCAGAGACTCCCTATAGTCTGGAATAGACTGCTTATACATGTCAAGCAGAGCGCCTCTTTGGCCCTCTTCAAAAGGAACCTTGATGATTGGATGGGAGAAAGGAAATTCACCCTAGGGATCACGTCAGTCACCCTGCTAGACAGGGGTCCATGGAAGTAAATAGTGTGGGAAGAAATATCCAGGGAATTGTTATAGCTAGGCTTGTATAGGCCCTAGGACCGATAGCCTAGTACCAGCCTATGAACCTAAGGATGAAGCACAACAAAAATAAGCAGCATGGAAGGGTTACAGGAACTTCTTACAAAGAAATGATCGATTGTAATAAGACCAATGTGCTGAATATTTCAAATGTGACTTTAACTGATACCCAGGTTTTTTTTGCTAAATAAAGGACTTAATTTTATTCCCATTTTTTTTTGTCTCTGAGGATGTGTTAGCACAAGATGTCATGGCTTTTTGTAGATTGCTAAACCTTAAGTTGCATTTTCATGACAATGTTTCTATTACTGATTCTGATACAACATTTACATATCACAAATGCAGTTTTTTACCACCTATGCACCATAATGTACATCTTTTTCAATCCTGTGTGCTCAAAGGTCTACATTTCAACTCTAGGGGATTCAATGTTAAGGCTTACAATCTCTCAAAGACTGATATGGACAGCTTATGTGAGTTGATTGACAACAAGGAGCTGGTGATTCTTTCTGCAGATAAGGGAGGGACTGTGGTGGTAATGAATTGGCAGCAATATGATGCCGAAGCACAGAAACAACTAATTGATGGCAGATTTTACACTAAAATGCCTTTGGACCACACATTTATGTTCAAGAAACAAATCAATCAGTTCTTGGGGTCCGCATTTGCAGGAAGGCATCATCACTGACAAAACCAAATTCCATCTTACAGTGTCAGATCCATGCAGCCAATACATGTATTTTCTCCCTAAAATTCACAAGGATCCCCTTAACCCACCAGGAAGACCCATAGTTGCTGGAAATGGTTCACTTACTGAACCTCTGTCCTAATTCCTTACTTTACATCTTAAACCCTTGTTGAAATGGGTTACATCTAGGATTCATGACACTACGGAGTTTCTGGGCTTTGTTTCTGATATGCAACCTGAGGAGAGCTGGTTCCTCTGTACATTGGATGTTAGTGCACTTTATACAACCATCCCACATTGGGCACGCCTTAATGCCATGGAATACTGGTTATACAAATCCAGTCTGTATGAACCAGGCTTTAATACCTTCCTAATATGCTTAACAGAACTTGTGTTAACCAAGAATGTTTTTTTCTACCAAAATCAATGTTACTGGCAGGTACAGGGAAAAGCTATTTTGCTTTTGCCCCCATACATGCAGACCTCTTCATGGCTTATGTAGAGGAGCACATCATTTATGACATGACACATAACATTTATTTGGGTGAAACTGACATATGGGGGAGATATCTGGATGATTGCCGGATGGTGTGGAGGTTGGATGTTGATTATCTCATGGAATTTATCGAATACTTGAATGACAACAAATGAGGCCTTCAGTTTACGGTAAACTATCATAGGGAACACAACACATATCTAGATGTTCAGGTCAATAGAAATGAGGACTATACACTACATACTGAAGTCTTCCGTAAATATCCTCAATATAATTCCTTACTCCATGCATCAGCTTTCATCCTCCCCATATAACAAGGAACATTCCCAAATCCCAGTTTATTAGGATGAGGCGTATTTGCTCACAAGACTGATCTTTCGAAATGTTTCATAAAGATTTGATTAACAGGTTCAGAAACAGGGATTATAAGGTGGGTTATGTTCTAGGAGCAAGCAGTTATGCTGCTAATCTTAACAGGGAGGATTTGCTTAAATATAAGGAGAAGAATCGGGGCACTGGCAATGTTATTTGTTTTACAACCACTTATGGTAGGAACACTAACATACTCATGGACATCGTACAGAGCCATTGGAATATACTACTGGCAGACAATACTCTAACACCATATCTTGCGGACACATGTCATTTTTCATTTTGTAAAGGCAAGAACTTGGGTTCACATCTGAGTCACTATAAGCGACCACACAAAACTTCCTCTACAAACAGTATACAAACAACAATTTCGGGGGACAGACTGACTGGCTGCATGCCCTGTTGCCACTGCAACCACTGTAATAAGGTTACCAAGTCTAATCAATTGTCTAGCAAAAATTGCGGTGTGGTTTTGATATTGATTTTTTTTTGCCAACTGAAGCAGCGACTGGCTAGTATATTTGGCTACATGCAGTTGTTCTGCATTTTACATAGTACAGACCTTTAGGCCATTTAGACTGCAGATCTCTTAACATCTAAGTGATATAAGAGAAAAGAGAGCCAGCAATGCCTTGTACAAGCATACTAGAAAACATCCCACAGCTTCCTTTAATTTTATGATTATTGACAGAATATTGGGGGACAGATCCAAAAAAGGAGCCTGGCACTCTATATTAGATGCAAAAGAGAAAAAAATGGATCATTAAACTGGGTGGACCTTTTCCACCCACGCTAAATGAATATTTATGAGTCAACCAATCACGGTATGTAACCATATGTGACTAATTTGTATTTTTATTTAAAAGGAACAAATGAATGATTCTGTTTTCAACACTGATGATGGCTAAGAAACTGTTCTAGCCGAAACCGGTTTGTTATTTTTGTTCTTTATATGTAACCTAATAAATATATTCTGATATATTCTACAGCTTACAGTTGCTGGCTCATTTGTGTTTGGATACTTTGCATTTTTGGAGCCGTGCATTTACCTACATGCAGGGACCTATTCTGGTGTAGATGTTTGAGGCCCTGGATTCTCCTGGTGAGAAACCTCTGTTGTGTCTCCAGCTGCTGCATGTGCTTTGCAAAGTACATACCAAAGGGGGTGTTGTACTCAATCATTGTCTCTATAAGGGAAGAATACAGGAATGTTATGACCTCTTTGTCCCTGGATGAGATACCCTTACTTATGAGGTTGGTCATGTAGAAAGCTTTCTGTACAACGGAAGCTACATGGTGGTCAAAAGCCAGGTTGCTATCAACCTGGCTGCCCAAATCCCTCACTACTTATTGTGTACTTAGGATGTTGTTATTAATGTGATAACATGTGGGGACTTCTCTCTCCCCAAAGGGGATGCATTTTTTGGCATTTAGCTTGAGGCCATGTTTCTGGCACCAGTCATTTGTTTGGGTGAGACCCTCTTGGAGGACGTCCACATCACTTGCGGAATTGATGACTGCACCCAGCTTGCAGTCATCTGCAAACTTGGTCAGCCATAGCCCACTGATTTGGGCCTGCACCTCAGAGGAGTGTATCCCAAATAACAAAGGCCCCAAGACCAATCCCTGGGGTATGCCTGTTGTTATGGGTCTACTACTTGAGATGGCTTCCCCTATTTTGGTTAGGTGGGTTCTATCAGTGAGCCAGTTTGCTACTCATCTGGTAACATATGGAGTGATGCCTGGTTGAGAGAGTTTATCTATTATGTCTGAGTGGGGAATAGTGTTGAAGGCTTTGGCCAGGTCAAGGTAGGTGGTGTGCACTGTCTTCCCCTCATCCATGGCTTTGGTGACTGTCTCAAAGAAGTCGACCAGATTTAACAGACATGACCTCCCCTTGACAAAGCCAGACTTTGTGAGGTTGAGTGTTTGGAGGTTGCCAATGTCCCTGTTAATGAGCTCCATGGTAATCCGTTCCATGATCTTGCAGATCAGACTAGTTAGGCTGATGGGTCTGTAATTTCCTGGATCGGTGGATGCTCCACCTTTGTATAAAGGGATGACAGTGGCTGTCCTCAACTCAGCTGGGACAAAGCCGGTATTCAGGCTTTGGTTGAATAAGGTGCCTAATGATGCTGCAAGTTCATGCCTGAGATGATGTAGGATGCAGCATGGGATTTTATCTGATCTCATGGAGGCTGTATTTTTTTGCCTTTGAGAGGGCAGTGATGACCTGTTCCCTTGAGATAATGGGTGGGGGGCAGGTACTGGGGATGTCCTGATTTCATGATGGGGGGGTGGGGTTGGTGAATCTACCAGTCAGCTATCTACAGCATTTGTGTATGTGGTGTCCTTGACCACCAGTTCTGAAACTTGAAACTTTTAAACTTAGTAATCCCTCTAAGCTAATGGCCAATTTTCTCGCGAGAAATGGGGTTGTTAGTCTCCACACAGACTATATAAGTAAATACCAGAACAGTTTTTTTCATCATCAGGCCATAATATACAGATAGTAAAGCGTATATGCATATCTGTCAACTGTCCAGATATTCATAGAATGTCCAGAATTTTTTGCCTCATATTTATTGGTGTGTTCCTCATAAAATTTGTGGTTTTCTGGCAAAATCACTGAGAATTGAAGTCAGTAAATAATGACATACATTTAAATTTCAGACTTCACATCCTTCAGAAAATGCATGCTAACACAAAACCTGTTATTCTAGCAAGTTTCCAAGTTTATAAGAGCAATATTTAAAATCTGTCCCTATTTTGGGGCCTTTGTCCACCCATTGTTTTAGGCTGTGTCCACATTTCTTGCCCTAAGAGGTTGAGAGGTATGCATATAGGTCATCTCACACTAATGCAAACAGCATGGAGTATTTAACACTAGATGCTGAATCCTATCTCTAAGTACTGTCCTGGCTGGCAGTTTGCACTCCTGTTTGTGGATGAGAAGTGAACCTGTAATGAAGGGGTAGGTAGAAGTCAGTTATCTTGTTTGATCAAAGAAGTTCATAGGGTAAATGTGTCACTGGAGAAACTATTGTCCCCTGTTTTGCAGCTAGAAGAGGGATGCAGAAAGAGGTAGTGGAATTATGAAAGGCCTGAAGAGAAGTGTACCAAATGAGGAGGTTAGATAAAGTAGGATCATCTATCTTGAGATGGTCATCGGCAAGAGAGAGCTGGATGTAGGCAAGACTACAGTTAGGGTAAATCAAACTGTTAAAAAACTGCACAGTAGTGGGTATCATGGACTGCTCCCAGGATGAATCTTGCAAACCTCCTGTATACAGAGCTGCTCTTCAATAACTCTCTGATTGAAATTAAGCAGAATGCAACTGCCATATAAGAGCTAGGAAACAAGTCACAGCTTGAATTTTTTTACCACTGATGAATTGATACAACTGCCTCATGTTGAGTCTAAAATTGGCCATGTTTCTAAAGATGAGATCGCAGGTGTGATAGAAATTACATTTGGGTTATGTGGGCATAGTCAGGATGATGGCACTAGCTTATAATTTCATGTGGTTTCCAGAAATAGGTCAACAAATTGAACAGCATGCCCCATACTGTGTGAGGTACTAGTATATTCAAAATGTGCCCATATAGCACTCTTTCACCCTTGGGAATGGTAACATGACTGTCCACATAGACTGCATGACATTGTATAAGGTCTACTTTTTTGGTAGCTGTGATGCCTGCTCCAAGTAGCCAGATGTGTTTCCAGTGGCATCTACCGCTACTGACCACACAGTGGAAATATGGAGGGAGTTTCTTGCAGGATCCATAGTAGTAGAACAGCTGATTACTGATAACGGTCATAATGTGAAGCTAAACAATTCTGAGAATTTTTGAGGAAAAATGGAATCAGGCACAGTACTTCAGCGCTCTAATGCTCAGCTATCAATGGGTTAGTGGAGAGGGTTTTATAAAACCTGTGGTATGTTTTCTAGGCTATGACTCTGATGAAGGTGACCTTAAACCAAAAGCTGGTAAATTTTCCATTGGCATACGAGAATGCTAGACATGTACCAACCAGGCAGATACCCACAATATTGTTCTCGCATTCCAGTCTGGATGCTTTTTTTTTTTTAGCCCAGTAGCAGGATATGTGAGCAAAGCCAACAGTTGAAGCGGGTGAGTCTGTTTCTTCAAAGATAACCTTAACAGTTTTCTGTAGGACGGACTCTTCTTCTTAGAGTCTCTCTGGATGAATGCAGCAGGTCACTTGACGAGGTTCAGGGAAGGCAGAGGTTACTCTGGATCATGCTTGCATATCATTAGACAATAAATCAAGGTCCCATCTGTTTGAGTTGGCAGTTGCCCAGCTGGACATAAAAGATCCCACAATACCTATTCAAAAGAGTAAGGGTCCTCTGTTTAACACAACATAAAATACTTTATATATTTACAGAGTGTACATATTTATAGTCACACACACACACACACACACATATATATATATATATATATATATATATATATATATATATATATATATATATATATACACACACACACACACACTTATATATATATATATATATATATATATATATATATATATATATATATATATATATATACACACACACACACACACACATATATTTATATATATATATATATATATATATATACACACACACACACACACACACACACACACACACACACACACACACACATATTTCTATTTTTTACTGTTTATCATTTTTTTACATCCTCATTTTTATTCTTCCATAATTACCCTCCCTCATTCTTCCATAACCATAATCTAATTGTTCAGAATATATCTGCAAAATCCATTTCTCATTAAATAAATTTCACTCAGTCTTTCATTACAAATAACCAATATTACATTAAATAAACTATTTTCCACCCTTCTCACATATTCTTTCTTCTTGTTCTTATCCATACATAATCATATTCATATATTGTTTATGTCATTAATATTCTCAAAAACATTTTCTTCACACAACTTTTTTCAGAGTTTCACCACTCTTACATTTCAAAAAAAAAAAAAAAATCCTCAGTTTCAACTTTCATTTTATATAGCATGTTCCCCTTTACTGGTAATTTATTTACTACCAGTCTCCGCAGGAAATCCAGACACTCTACTGTCTTGGTACACTAATTTATCCTTACTTTAATTGTTTTAATCACTTATTTTGGTAAATTTTCTGATTTCCATAATCATATTATTTTATTACATTATTATACTATATCCTTCCGACTTTTGCTGTCTTCAATTTTTATTTTTGTTTTCAATGTTAATATTTTTTCTTGATAATTTTTTATTTCATTTACATATTTTTTTCTCTTTTTCTTATTGCCATCACCTTCCAGAGCTTTTTGTACTTATATTTAAACATTCTTACTTTTAATTTCTTTTTATCTTCCTTTACCCACTTTAATATTCTATAGACGTTTAATGAAGCAGAATAAACAACTGGATTCAATAATCTAAATCCCGCTTCATCTTCACTCTTATACAAAACATCTATTTTCACTGGGTTGAGGCCAATATGAAAGAAAACACCAAGTGCACAGTTTCATTTCATATTTTTCTGGGATCATATAAATATTTGACATATATGCTGTTTTCCCATTAATACAGAATTCACCTGATAAGCCTTTTTTCCTGAACACTAATCTGTATATCCTCTACAGAAGACATATTTCTTTCATTTATTTTATCAAACCCTCCCATTGCATCATAACTACATCATTTTCCCCAGATTTTACCCCTAGCAAAGACACTTCATTTGTTGAGAAATACACACACCCCCATTTTTCACCACATCACGCAAACCCTTACTTTTATCTTTATTCAAGGTCATTCCCATTTGCTTTAAACATCCATGCAGACAAACCAGCACTTCCCTTTTCCATATTTCATAGGTTCATAGGTTCATAGGTTAGTACTAAGCCTTTGCCCTTATGAAATTTTTTAGCTAGCCTATTATTCCTTTCCTTGTGAGAAACCCTGCCTGCAGTGTTGTTGTTGTAAGGCAAACATAACCGACCACTCCACCACCTCCCACCTAAAAATGATCTCTTAACAACTACAACTATATCCTCTGCGTATGTGAAAACTACTGACATCACCACCTTCTTTTGCACACATATCTAGCACCTTTCATTTTATAAGCTGCTTCACTCACTATTGCCTCTATTACCAATGTAAACAGTATTCCATTCATGGGACATCCTTGTTTTATACCACACTTCATGCATGTTTCTTTACAAAGACACCCATTCACTAACATTCTCATGCTATTATTTTGATATGCTGACATACACACTCTCCTAATTATGTTCCCTATTCCATACTTCTCTATAACATCCCACAAAGCATCATGTCCTATTGTGTAAAATGTCTTGATAAGGTTCATTCATGTCCTCCATTTTACTTATAATATCATCCATATTTTTGCTCATAACCAATAACAGTTGTTGACATCCCTTCCCTTTTATACCATACGTATACATATATATGTGTATATCTATCTATCTATCTATATATATATATATATATATATATATATATACTTTCTTCCATAATATCCCTCATTCTTTCTTCCATTCTTCTCTGTACTATTATCATAACAAAATATAAGTTGTGTTATTTAGTGTAACAGGTCTCTAATTTTTTATTTAGTTCTTCGCATCTTCCTTCCATATAAATTTTAATATCCTACTATGTAACTCTTCATAAACAAACCCTTCTTTCAACCATTCATTCAGTACATTTACAAAATATTATCTTTGCCAATCTATTAATATTATGTACATTCCATACCCTATGCCATCTCGGCCTGATAATGAATCAGCATTTACTTTCTGAAGTACTTCATCCATTTCAATAATAGTAGTTTTTTTTTATTCTTCCGTACATTGTTCTGGATTTTTTCCTTTCTGATCTCTCTTGTTTGTCTTCTTTTTACTCTTGTATGTATTTTCCACTTGCTCTATGACAATAGTCATACTTTGCTGTTATGTTCTTTGTACCTCTCCTTTTACATTTTTTATTTCCCTCATTATACTAATATCCTCCTTTATGTTTTTAACCAAATATGCAGATACCACCTCTCTTCTCCCTTGTAAATGGCATCTCTGCCTAAACAGTAATGCCTTAGTTGTGTTCTCAATGTCTTTTATATATTTCTTTTTCCATATCATAACACTCTCTTATATTATTCTTTAAAGTCTCTAATATATTTCTGTACATTTTCTCGTACCTCACTAACTTACATCATCCAGCCATTGGAAGAAAACTGTCTTTCATACTGACTTTTAAATTCAGTCCACCATTCAGACCGGGTTTTGTAGAAGCCCTTCATGGTTGTATGATCCTTCTATAACTGCAGTACTTCTTACTCTCTCATTTCATCCCATCATTTCTCATTTATTCTTTTTATTCCCTTTCCTGTTTTAATATACTTTCTTTCTTCCATCACCTCAATCCTTATTGCTAAATGATCCGAAAAACCTGTCACAACTGTATCAGTGTCTGCCACCTCCAAGCTTTCCAGTAATACAAATAATCAATTTCAGATCCAAGTTCCCACATATAAGTCCACTGACATTTGTTCCACACAGCTAATTTACCAAATTGTATCACTTGGTGTATTACTTACCTTTCCCCCTTAAATCACAGGTACAGTCCCCTGCAGTTATAATGTTGATATTAAGCACCATGTAATTAAATATTTGATGAAAAAGCTTGTCTCTTTGCTTGTTAGTTACATATGCATATAATGCTGTAATTCCTAAACATGTTCTCTCCACCTTCTAACCACAACAGTTAACCTTGCTATCCTTACCAATGTTATATCTAGTATTTTCACAGTTTTTTTCACACAACACAGCCAGTCCAGAACAATGTTCACTTTCTAAGTTCCATATTATATCTCCATACCACAGTTTTATTGTTTGCAGTCTTTCTTCACTTGTCAGGAATAAAAAAAGTGCACATCACATTTAGCAGAGCATTCCAGTATCCATATCCTTCTTAAAGTGGTAATAATATTGTTCACATTTACTGAAGGTACTCCACAATTGTTGTTTTTCCTCCTTTTTAATTTTATGGAAAATATTTTTAAATTTTGATTTTCTTATTTTTATTCATTCCCTAATTGAAGATTTTTTCCTGCCTTTATGTAGAAATAATCCTCAGTCCCCAGAATCAGATTTTTCACTGGCTAGAACTTAAAAAAATATATTGTCAATCCCTTCTCCTGTTTCCTACAAGCTCTCTCTCTCTCTCTCTCTCCTAATTTTCCTTCTTTAGTGCTGTGGTACAGTGGTAGCATTGTTACCTCACTGCAAGAGGTTCTCCCGTTCGATTCTCGGCTTGGCTTGGGAGGGCCTTCTGTGTGGAGTCTGCATGTCCTCCCCACATTTGGATAGAGTTCGAAAGACATGCGTGCGTAAATGGGTGTGCCTTCGTTGAAGGTTGGGCGTCGAGCTGGCACCTTGGCATTTCGTAAAAAGTCTACTGCCAATCATTAGCGGACTGGAGTTCTGCTGTGGCGACCCCTTACCGGGAAAAAGCCGAAAGACAAACAACAACAACAGTTTCTTCTTCACTTAGTTCACCCTCTCCCCCAATGTCTTGCTGTCCTTCCTTGTGTATGTTTTCTTGTCTATCTCCTTCTTTTTCATTATTTACTGCTTGCTCTTGACAATCAATCCAAAAGTGTCAATTTTGGGTTCAGGTGCCTTGGCAGCAAAACAATTCCCCGTCGTACATTTGGTTGGGGACATCTGGCTGAATTAATATTCAACTGCAAAGAAATATGACTGCTGCAAAATTTCCTTTGGGCAAAGAGAAGAATATGGCACCCTTCCCACAACTTCAATAACCAAATGCACAGGGGGGAAATAATATCCATGACCCCCAAGGCAACATGAGACAGCAGGCAGTATGGCAGGCATCAGCAGTATCCATCCAATTTTTTTTTTACACAACCTGCATTCAGGCACACACTTTCTCTCTTGTCCATTCTCCCCACACTGGTTACATTGTATCTTGTCACAATCATTTATTAAATGAGAAAAGTGCCCACAAAATAACCATGATTTAGGCTGGCCAGCATATCATAATGCCCCTCTTTGACAGAGAAAAAATAATACTTGGCAAGTGTTTTACCATATTTTATCACATTTCAAAATAGCTTCCATCCTCCAACCTCCATTCCATTTATGTCTTCTCTAACTTTCATGATATTGTCAACAGTTTCACACAGACTTCTATGCATTTTTTAAAATCGTCTTCTTCCTATTAATCAGTTCTAAATTGCAGAGTAACATTTTTTAAACATTTAAGTTACTACCAGCAAACAAGTAATTGTTCCACAGATAAATATCCTTCTTTTTGTTACACATTTCCAGAAATTTCATAATCAGTTTATCAGTTTCAGAGTTGTGAAAATAAATTCTCTGTTCCAATATGTTTAAAATTCAGAATTTCTTGAGCAACCTAGAACAGTTACCAATTGTCCCATGCATACTATCTGTCTTATTACAGTGTCATTTTTGTCTTATTCTCAAAGTTGGTCTTCTCTTCATTTTAAAACAGTTGTACTTACAGTTTGTTGCTGCTCTCCTTTTTTGCCTGCTGTCACTGCTGTATATGTTTTAATTACTGCATTATCTGCTGCCACAAAACCAGACTCCTTCTCAGTTTGTTACTGCTTTCCTCTTTTACTTTCTGTCACTGCTGCATAGGTTTTAACAGCTGCATTCTCTGCTGCCACATCACCTGGTTCCTTTTCTGCGTAACTTTTTCAGAAGTGCTATGGATGTTAATCTCCTCCCATCTCACCCCATGAAACAGCAGAAGTGTCCCCTGGATCATCGTGATTTATTATTTTTAAGAGAACATCATTTGCAATCGTTTCTGACTCCAGTTTTGTTATCTGCACCACATCAATAGACCTACTTACTTCCTTCTTCACAGAGACAGCTAAATGCAGCTCACTTGTAATATCTACCACACAAGAATATTTGTTTATATCCTGAACCTCCATATTGAACAGATATTTCTCCAAATTCTCACTTTCCACCTCCAAACTCTCCGTAGTTTTTCTCTCCACCTACATGCTGCTGCTTCCCTTAGGCCTCTTCCTATATATATATATATATATATATATATATATATATATATATATATAGAATTGCTTACCTTGGTTGACAAATCAACAATGTCAATGACAAGAACGTCGATCACAAAGTGTCAACAAGCAGCTGAGTATCTGCAAGGAAGATCCTTGCTGTATGCAAACAGAAATAAAAGCAAATAACATAATTTTTTGCAGGGGGCACAAGCCCCTCTGTGCCCCCCTCACACACACTGGTAATTTTATATACTAACTCTGAGATCACATAATCCACAGGGAAAGGGAATATTCCCCCTACCTTGGGATTGTTGATCTAGAGCACCTGTCGACCATCTGCATATGTCAACCAAACATGATCAATTAAACAGATGTTGACCACCTAGCATTTCCACCAAATTCCGGAGTCCATTGTGTGTATGTGTGTGTGTGTGTGTGTGTGTGTGTGTGTGTGTGTGTGTGTGTATATATATATATATATATATATATATATATATATATATATATATACATATATGGATTCACTGTATAATCCCAAAATCCTGAAATACCGAATCTCAGAATTTCGAGACCATAAAGCCGAAAGCTCTAAATACCGAAATCCAAAAAGCACGAATTTTGAAATCGCGAATCCTACACTAACCAGACACCACACACATACACAAACACACATCTTCCCCCCACACACAAACACACAAACCTACACTACACTACATACAACCAGGGGGGCAAGCCCACCTGCACCCCCCACTTAAATATACTAACTCCAGGGTCGCACTACACAGACAAATACACAAAAACACCACCACACACCTACATTCCCCTTGCACACACACATGACAGTCACAACACACACTGACACACACTAAAGCTCCTAACCAACACCCTTAAACATACATACTAACCTGAACACCAAACACCGCAACACCAGAAGCGCTACTTCAACATCTCCGAATGTCGGGATTTTGAATTTCACGTTTCTGGGGTTTCGGTATTTAGAACTTTCGGCTTTATGATCTCAGGATTCTGAAATTCGGTATTTCAGAATTTTGAGATTATAAACTGTTCCTACATATATATATATATATATATATATATATATATATATATATATATATATATGGTTCTAGTATAGAATGTTGGATTTACAAGTGCTTGAAACTTACAAGATGAATCCCAAATGCTCAAATCTTGTAGTTCAAACAAACGTAAAACATAGAATACACCTATTTTTAAAAGGGGAGGGCAACCCCTGTACCCTCCCCCCGCATGGGAGGGCTGCGCCTAATTGCCTAATACACCCCCTGCTACTTATATATTCCAAGTTGGATATCATACCACAGTGGGCAAAGGATCAATATCTTGATCCCCACTGTGCCACGATTCCACGTAGTTCAGGTTCCGCTAAAAAAGAAACACTTCCTTTTCTTTTTGCCAGTGCGAGCTTACAAGATTCAATTATTTGGGATTGATCTTGTAAGTTTCAATTATTTGGGATTGATCTTGTAAGTTTCAAGCATTTGTAAATTTGATGTTTTAAGACAGAACCATAAGTATATAAAAACACATAAAAAGGGAAACTAATTGTGCGGGAACAATTACTCTTGATATTGTCATATGAAGTCTTAAAATAGACTGTTCTCAAAGCTTATTATGTAAGATCTTACTCTGACATCATTTTGCATTTTTATAAAAATAAGAAAACAGGATTCAAGCCGCCATTGCTTGTTTAAACCACAGTTTATTAAGTTAAAACAAGAGATGAGTGATTTCATCCTTGTCAGACCATCATCAGATCTGTTATATATAGCAGTAACAAGCAATATATAGTTTTCTATTTTCTATATAAAAAGCCGTGTAAATTACAGCAAAGGCTTTAATGCAAGTACACTTAAACAGATCTTATTCAGTTCAGTTCAGTGACTCCAACAGTGGTACATATTCAGTTCAGTGACTCCAACAGTGGTACATATTCAGTTCAGTGACTCCAACAGTGGTACATATTCAGTTCAGTGACTCAACAGTGGTACATATTCAGTTCAGTGACTCCAACAGTGGTACATATTCAGTTCAGTGACTCCAACAGTGGTACATATTCAGTTCAGTGACTCCAACAGTGGTACATATTCAGTTCAGTGACTCCAACAGTGGTACATATTCAGTTCAGTGACTCCAACAGTGGTACATATTCAGTTTAGTGACTCCAACAGTGGTACATATTCAGTTCAGTGACTCCAACAGTGGTACATATTCAGTTCAGTGACTCCAACAGTGGTACATACATCGTTTGCATCTTTGTTGTGATTAGTGCTTTTCAGTGTATCTGGCTGTCGATCAGACTCTTTTGTTAGATGACTACAAATGAAATATCACAGAGGACTGTGAGACTACACCATTTCTTTGGGAAAAATATACTCTCCATTGTTAACTACTGTGGGTAACCTCATTATGCTTGAGGTTCAAATCTTGTGCCTGAGGGGTACCATTGTAATAATGATAGCAGTAGTTTTAGCCATAAGTCATTCACCTTGGAGAATATATTATATACTTCTAAGAAAACTGCAGGTCCAAATGCTTACTTTGTTTTTTGGTATTATATCTAGTGCGCTGATCAACAGTCAGTAACATAATGACTTTCTCCTTAGATAAGAAGTAATCATACATAGTACTGTAAAGGGGAGTAAAGCAAGCAGCACTCCACACTTTCAGAAAAGAGAAACACCAGCTCAAACTGCTCTTAATTGTACAAACACAAAGCTGAAATCCTGATATCCAGATATCATAACTAAACTGTAGCCTCTTTCCTACCCTGTATGTTTTAAAGAGCAAACACATCAGAACACGCGAGACACAATGCAGTCTGTTCATATTATTTAGCTTTTAGAAAACTGTATAAACATTACTGCTGTTTTATATGCATTTAAAATTCATTTCCTATTTCTTGTGAAGGAAAACCAAGTTCTGACCCTAAACCATTAAAAACTCTTAGCCTAACTTAGAACATAACTACAGTCCAAAATGTTTTATACCTCCTCTGAAACTAGCTACTTAAAGATAATAGCATGTAAAAAGCAGAGAAACCATTACCCGGATTGATTTTTATAGTCGCTACCACACTGACTATATATCTGTATCTCCTGCTGTATTGTTATGACCCTATCAAGCTCCAGAAAGTCTCGCTCTTTCTCACTGGCTCTTTTGTTAAGCCAATGTAAGAGGGGAAATTGGAGTTTTCTAGGGTCAAATCGAAGCAGTAGAGTAGAAATATTTTCACACCTTAAAAATACAACTTTACACCAACAGCAGAGCAATTTAGAGGTATGTACTACATATTCCACTGTAGTTTTTGTGTTGTCCTTGCCATATGGCTCAGGGTTAAGGACCAGTCCACCTACTTCACAAATAGATAAAAATAAACTCATTCCACTTGTATCATGGACTGAATATGTGTTATGTCTGTTTTTAGGTAGTTGTGTTATTTTTGCTTAATTTTATGAATGTCCTTGGCATGTATGTTTACACTGCATGGATTGGAAACGTATAAGGTATGTACTTCTAAATGTTAAAGATCATTCAAAGAATTTTGGGTGGGTAAAAAAATATATCATAACGCAGAGCTTATTTTCCTGCTTACCATTAATTTTCTAAGAAAATAGTCTGTTTTTCTTTTTACCCTTAGTGAGAAATTAACTTTTAAAAATTCCAATAGCATAGCTACCAATGTCTTTCCTCAAGAAGTGCTCCTTGTTTGGACGTACTGACAGCATTCATGGTGAGACTTACTAACTAGCTATGGAATTAATTGTAAACAATTGAAAGTAATTAGTTTGGTGAAAAAAATTAACAACTGCTGTACAATTATTAACCAATTAGTATTTCCCCCTACATACACCTATACACACCTGTCCCAAAGAAAAAAGTTTCCTCTGTTGAAACTTGGTTATCCAATGCCCAATTAATACTACTCAACCCAAACAAAATTAAACTACTCATCTTCCAACCCACCAAACATGCTCAAAACAACTCTCACTTTAACATCACAGCAAAAGACAGCACCACTATATACCCAACTGAGCACACCAACTTGCTAGGAGTGGAAATAGACAATAAACTAAAATTTGCCATTCACATATCCATGACCATAAAAAAAGTCCACAAAAAACTAGGAGCGTAATACAGAAATAAGCATCTTCTCACCAAAGCAGCAAAGATTTCAATAGCAAATTCCCACCTTTTCTCCACCCTACTTTATGCCTCTCCAATATATACCAACCTAAGGCAATGCGATCTAAACAAGCTAGAGACCTGCTACAACAAAATCGCCAAATTCGCCACAGGGGCATCCTACCATAGTCACCACTGTCTCTCACTTGCTGAACTGGGCTGGCTTGAACTCCCTCACCTCCTTCAGTGGTATCAACTCTCACTCGCCCACAAACTAGTAAACCATCCACTAAATGTCCCATCCCTCCAGAATCTACTCCAACCCTATCGCACCGCCATACCACTAAGATCCAGCAACAAAAATCACTTGCAGATCACTAAAGCCAATAACTCTGCTGGTGAAGCACTATTCTCTGGCACCATAGCCAAATTATGGAACTCCCTACCACCCACAATTACCTCCATACCATCATGCACTCACTTCAAAACATTACTAAAAGCGCACCTAAAAACATGCTGGCTATGCCCTTGCAACTCCCACTCTAATATCACCCACCTCATCCAACCACTACCTTTCTTTCCTCTTCACTAACTACCTTAATTAAACAAGCTCAGATGCTCATAAGCCTAGTACTTCTTATACAGCAGGAACATCTTATTGTAACATTTGTTAATGTCTGTTATGTACCTCACAGATAAAGATTCTAGTTGTCTACTGATGTACTATGTTCTTCATCTGTAAATATGTTGTAAGTAATTGCTATGTAAATTGTTAATTGCTTTGTAATCCAATGTAACTACTGTCTGTTTATTTTAACTGTGGAGCTTTTCTCCCCGGGCCTCCGCTGAAAATGGACCTACGTCCAGTCGGACACTCCTAGTCAACAAATATAAATAAATAAATAAAAATAGAAGAAAACAGTGGAGCTTATTATATTTCTTGTCTCTTGTTTCCATGACCCCCCCCCCCCCCCCAGAAAAAAAAACATTGCCAAGTAAACACAATAGATATATACATAGATATTCTTGCTGGACTTGGGCATGCAACAGGAACATTAAAAACAATTTTTTCAGAAATGGTGAAGAGCAAAACACTTCATTTTATGATGAGAAGGTGACTGCAATCACAAAGATGTGTTCTCTTTTACTGCTATTTTTTCAACCACCCAAAATCCTTTGAACATGGTCTTTAATGAGCTAGCTACAATGATTAGCATGTCATGTGATACAAATGCTCCAGAAAATTCAGTTTGAAATACTGGCCGTATGAATGTTCTGGGCACTGTAGTAAATTCATATGAAAGTACTCAGGACTGATAGTGACTGGCTGCTATCCAAAAGCACAGGAAGCCGCTGGACAGCGTCTCCCTTGCATAGGTAAGCATTTTGACAATCTAAATTCTCATCCAGTCTCTCCTTGCTAGTGAGGAAGGAGTGATAAACAGATGACCATGCAGAAGGACTCCTTCAAGGTGAAGAGGCTGAGGCTGCCTAACTCCATGATTGGCCTAAGGATGTTTGATTTCTCTGGCAGTAAAAAAGAATCTGGAGAAAATCTGAATTCCTGCTGGTCTGGAGGGAAACAACATGGTGATACTAAAGTGACATTGGCGCAAGTCCATGCTTGATGCCTTGGGTTTAATGGAATGGGAGTCAGTATCTGAGTTGTAGGTAAATCTCTTATGTCAGGGCATTTTATGACCACTGCCAGCTAGTTGTGGTCAGTTTGTAGGAGTGTGGGAGTATTTTATAGAGGATGAAGAGAGGACAGTATGGGGATTACGAAGACTTGATGAGGAACAGAAGTTTGCTGAATCAGCCAAATGAGTCTGAACAGCTCTATCTGTGAGCTTCGCTGCAAGCAATATTTGTACTTTCTTGGTATTTTCTGCTTGTTTTCTCTGTTGTTTTCTCTCATTTTGATCATACTCTTGGCTGCCTTCTGCTGTTTTCTGTTCTTTTGTGTAGCCTGTTGGAAATTCTAGACCTTCCCCCTCCTTCTTGTGTTTGATCCTAACAAAGAATGAAGGCTGGGGCTTTAAGATACCTGGGGAAGGAGGGGCAGAGGATTGTTGGTCTCTAGGGTTCTGTTCAGGTGACTGTATTGTTTTTAATCATGTAGTTTTCAAAGACTCTCCTTCTGCTCCTTTGCCAGGTTGCATCATTGAATTCACTTCAGATTTGACATTTCTTGAGGCAGTGTTTAGGGCCAACACAAATTAAGCAAGGAGTATACCTGACAAGTAATGATATCTGTTGCCACAGGCTCAATTACCCATGGGTGTGCCTAATGGTAACAAGTAAGCCACACACAACAGAAACCAGATTTGCCACAATTAAGCCTAAAATCATCAGAAAAAAAATCAGAAATCTATGTTTCAGCACTAGATGAGAGACACTAAAATTCTCATATTACTGAAAAAAGCAATAATAAATGTCAGGCTTAAGCTATCTCATGCTATTAAAGCCTTTTTATTATCGGTGAGAACTTGAAAGGCAGTGACTAGCTATGTATTATGAGATACTGGAGAGAGTTAAGCATACTGGGAAAGTTCTGTCTGCTAAGTGATCCTGGCTTTTTGAACCAGGTCCTGTGTGGTCCAACGTGTCCTGCAGGCAGACCTTTACACCTAGGTCTTGCATTATGGAAAGTTCCTATATTTGTTGTTTCTAAAATGTTTTATTGAACACATTCCCATAAGACCAATGCATACATGTTACAGGCCAGCATGGATACTAGTTGCCACCATACCTGCACTCACTTTGTTACCAACAATGACCAACCCAGGTCATTCTGGTATCCTTACTCCTGCACTGCAGAATGAAATTCCTCACAGCATTAAACCGTTACTCCCATGCCTTACCTTTATAAAGTAATTTAATGCCTTCCTTTTCTAAAGAGTACCACTTGTTTGTCATAATCTACTTATTTATTTAACTTAGTTATTTACTTACATGATTGCCCTGGAACAGTGATAGTGTGCATTCTTATAAGAAAATTTTAGCCCCAGATTTCACTGCTACTGTCAGGTCATTTTCCTGGTTCTTACTGGGAGTCATAGCTTTCATTGGTGCAGGGGAGCTGAATATTTTGAATGCACCTACCTAGCAGCTCTACTTTCATGTCAGCTTGGGCAGTAATGTGGAGAATCCATAATACTGGTCACTGCACATTCCGGAGGGGTGCTCTCATTAACACTTGTTCTGCTAGTAGCGCATTACCTGTCCCAACCATATGTTTGTCGCCTGAACTCTTGGTAAGAGGTGCTGTCCTATCTCCTTTTCTACATGCAGTGGGTAAGCCATCATTACCAACTCTACTCCTGTTTCCCTGGCAGATCTTTCTGTTACTGGGCTTCTTAGATGAACCTGGACCATTATTCATGAAAATATTGTTAGTTGTTTGCAAGTAATTATAAGGATGTGAAATATTTCCATATGTACTATAATATTTCCAAAACCAGATGAATTACAAATTATTAAATAAAAACCACTAAAAAAAACCAGATACAACAAAAACCACAAGCCAGTGACCACCGAAATTGTAAAATACTTTATTCTCTCTGACATCTCGGCTGAAACACACTGTATATATATATATATATATATATATATATATATATATATATATATATATATATAAAACACACCCAATTACACAATTAAAAACTAAATTAATTTAATTATGCACTTAAAGTAAAATTTTCCAGTTGAATTCAGCATTCATTCCTTTAGGTATTAGAATATCAAATTTCAATATATATAAAGCTTCTTTATACAAAAGTTTATTTTTATACACAGTTCCAGCAGTACAAAAGAGGAAAATGGCAACTGTTATACGTATATTCTCAATTTGTCTGGTTATTCCTTGAATGATTGTGAAAAAGTGGTTTTTGAATGCGGATTAAAGTTTCTACCCACTGTTATCCCTCACTTACATGTTATTAAATGTGACATTTTTAAATTTGTTAGGAAGCTGCAACTCAAAATGTTTTTTTTGACTCCAGTAAAATAACTAGTGTTAATGGCAGAAGTAGTGATATAGATTCCTCTTTGGAGGATGGCAGCTTTTACTCTTGTGTTTCTGATGAAATGGTGAATGCATATCATATGTTTTGACACCAGTATGATTGGGACTCAAAGTATGTTTACCCCGACATTGAACAGTGAAACTATCATGTCATTTCATAAAATGTTGAATTTTGCTGTAGAACAGGAAGTTAGCAAGTTTCTTAATTGCTCTAATAATATTGTATATAATCTTACAAAGAGAGAATGGTCTGCTTTATTAGCTTTAAGAGAAAATCATAACCTTATTTTTAAACCTTCTCACAAAGGCACAAGTTAGTTATTTTGGATATTTCTAGATGTTTAGAAATGTGCTACAATCTTTTGAATGATGTAAATGTCTATCAAAAGGTGCATGTTTCAGTTTATGAATCTTCCTTAACCGAATATCTAGAACTTATTGATAAGGGTGTTAGGTTGGGATATATTTCCAGGGAAGATGCTAAAAAGAAATGCAATACTGAGCATGCTTGCATTGCTTGTTTTTACTGTTCACCAAAAATACATAAATATTTGCAGCATCCCCCGGATGCCCTATAGTATCAGGAAAACAGTATTTTTCATATAATATAGGATGTTTATTACATTATCTATTGTTACCAAAGGTTTTGTTGTTGCCTGCCTATGTTAAAGATGTGTTTATTTTCTCAATAAGATTAAGAATATACAACTGAATATGAGCATGTATTGGATTACTATGGATTTTAGTAGTCTGTACTAACATTACACATTTGTTTGGTATGGAGGCTGTTAGATTTTTTCTTGGGGAGTGCCCTGCCACTGAGTATATTTTATAATTATTATACTTCTGTTTAACAAAATTTTTTTGAATTTAATGGGGAAATTTACCAACAGAAACAGGGTACTGCTATGGGGGCGGCATTTGCACCCTCATATGCGAACCTTAGTATGGGATTATTTGAACAAGAGTATGTATAGAGGTCAGCATTTTATAGCAAATATGTGAGATATTATGCTCGATGTATTGATGATCTTATTTTTTTATGTGAAGGGGAGAAGATGAGGTGGATGGGTTTATTGAAACCCTGCAGTTTAATAAATTTAGCTTGAAGTTTGAGAGTATTCAAAAAGGTAAACAAGTTCCCATTTGGACATTGATTTGGATATTTCCAAACCATTAGGGTTACATACAAAAGTCCATAGGAAATTTGAGGGGAACATCCAGTATTTGAAAGCCTCTAGTTCCCACCCCCACTCCCACACACACACTATAGAGGCTTTGCCATTTGGTGAAATGGTACGGATTCATAGACTATGTAATGATGAATTAGAACTTCAAGAAGAAATTTTTAAAGCTAGTTGTATGTTTGAATCTAGGGGCTGTAATAAGTCTATTATTTCTAGAGCAGTTTTAAAGGTGAAAATATGGATACGAGAGGTAATGTTAATAACAATAAAGTTATTCCTAAATCAAATGGGTCTTTGACAGATATATATTTTGTGACTACATATAGCTGTTTTAGTGAAACATTGATTAATTTGGTTAAATATTATTGGAGTTATATGCAATCCACTAGAGAGTCCCAGTTGTGGTTGCCTGACAAACTTAAAATTTCCAATAAAGTGGGGAGAAGTTTAAAAAACTTTGTAGTGAAAGAGAAATTTATTATGCCCCCTGTCAGTATATACAATATAACCTTGAATGTAGGTACACAGGTCTGTGGGAGATGCAAAGGCTGTAAATATGTTATAAATAGTATTGACAGTATTAATAAACTTAGATTTAAGGTTAAGGGTTATTTTAAATGTGATACTGAGGGTATTATTTATGCGTTGAAGTGTCCTCGTGATAAGTATTATACTGGACAGTCAAAAAGCGCATTTAAAGTTAGATTATTAGAGCATATTCTTGATATAGAAAATGCTAAATAATCTAGTTCAGTGGCAGTACATTTCCAGACAGCACATCAGGTTTCTGCAGTGGGTTTACAGGGAACTGTTTTTAGAAAAAATTGAAAAGGTTTTTACAGATTCTTGTATAAAAAATAAACTTTTGTATAAAGAAGCTTTATATGTATTGAAATTTGATACTCTAATACTTAAAGGAATGAATGTTGAATTCAATTGGAAAATTTTACTCTAAGTGCTTAATTATATTAATTTAGTTTTTAATTGTTTAATTGGGTGTGTTTTATATATATATATATATATATATATATATATATATATATATATATATATATATATACAGTGTGTTTCATTATGTTTATCCTCCTTGAAAGCATTTCAGCCAAGACATCAGAGAGAATAAAATATTTTACAGTTTTGGTGGTCACTAGCTTGTGGTTTTTGTTGAATTACAAATTATTGTCTGGCAACAGGTAATGTTGAAGACAATTATTATTGATATTTGCACTGTAAGTTGTGTATATATTTAGGGGATCTAGTTTTATTAGTTGAAGTTATGTTACTTCGACTAACAAAAGTACGACCTTAGTTACACAAAAGTGCACTTCAATGAAAGTGCACTTTCGCGAATTCCGGTTCAACGATCTGGCAATAAAAGTAAAAAAAGAACACTTTAAAGTCAGTTTTGCAGGGGGGAAAGCCCCCCTGCACCCCCACACCCCCTCAACATTATATATACAAACTCTGAGATCACACTATAAGAAATAAAATAAAAATGACACACTACAGCACTAAAACATGCTACAGTGGGGATAAGGGAATATACCTGTTTCCCCACTGTAGTGCAGTCTTGGAGTTTGTATATGTTATGTAGTAGAGGTGTGGGGGGGTGCAGGGGGGCTTGCCCTTCTGCAAAACTGACTTTAAATTGTACTTTTTTATTTCTATTGCTGGTTCGGTGAAGCGGAATTTGTGAAAGTGCGTTTTCATTGAAGTGGACTTTTGCGTAACTAAGTTCGTACTTTTGTTAGTCAAAGAAATGTAACTTTGACTAATAAAAGTAGACCCATTTAGAGATATTCAGCGATAATTATATTGTTAATTATAAAAGTGTCTGATTTTTCATATTTCAGTAAATTTCTTAATGAATAAGCACTCAGGAAAGAACTTCTTGCTGTCATGTCAAAACTCAATTCTGGCTGAACAAAAATGCATTGACATGATATGTCTAGATTGTACAGTTTCCAGCGAAACTTTAGAAAAATATAATTCTGGGTTAATGTGTATTATAATACCTCTCAACTGTAGAGATTTTCGCAGAATGTCCAGATTTTGCCTCATGTTTTTTGGTCTGTTCCTTATAAAATACTTAATATCTGTCCCTATTTTGGACCTTTGCTCCTGTTATTTTAGGCTTTGTCCAGATTTCTTCCTGAAAGAGGCTGAGAGGTATGATTACAGTATTGACATAAAAATGTGTATACAATGGCTACTATCCTTGTAAAGAATACTTTTTATTGATGACATTGTTGTTTCAATCTTTTTAATAGTATTTAGTGTTCACAAAATATTTACATTTGTTTGGCTTATGCTATTTAACCTATTTTTCAGAAAATGTTCTGGAATATGAAGATGTATGTAGGCTGATAGAAGTAAGACATCCTAAAGGTCGGAGCTGTCTGTTAGAAGAGAACTGTACTACAGTGTATAAAAATCAGAGCATTATCATATGTATTATTGAAACAGCACGAACTAGAATTTGATGTTTGTACTTTGAGTACATTAGATATTCATTGCTTAGTGTTATGCTTCGTTTTATACCAGCAGTGTGGGTTGTGGTTGAAAACGGTCATGTATCAGTTCACTAAGATAATTAGCAAACAAATTAAATGAAAATAAAGAATTAAAAACACATATTCACACCAAATACATATATACATATAATACATGTAATCATATGCATGCACATTTTGAATTCTGAAAATTCAGGATCCATTTTGTCTCATTATTTATGATAGATACTTTTTGCAGCCACATTCCAGACCAGTTTGACATTCATCCGTTTCCATTTTTTCACTCAGTACATTCACAGTGAGTGTGTGTGAGAAAGAGAGAGAGTGCACTCACGCATGTGTGTGTGTGTGTGTGTGTGTGTGTGTGTGTGTGTGTGTGTGTGTGTGTGTGCATGCGCATGCATATTGTTTCCTGCACTGATTGGCTGCAGGGCTGGGAACAGCTGTACTGATACTTGATCTCTTTTCTCCTGAAGAGCTTTCCTGGCTTCAGTGTTGCTTTGCCAGTTGCTAGTAGAGGTGACGTCTGTCCACTGCGAACCCTGTAAATGGACTACTTTCATTTCTGTTTTGGAGAGCTGTAATTGCCTTGCAGAAGAATTTGCTTGCTGCTGTCTTGAAAGGTGACCCCATGCCTTCATTCTGCTTTAAGGATTTAGATTGTATTTTAGTACATAGACAAAAGTTCTACAGTTGGTTTATTTAAAACAAAATGATAACCACCAGAGAGTTCCTTTGTTTAAAAGAGGCCAGACCAGTCTTAAAAATAAACAGCTTTGTATGTAAATAGACTTGTGATGATTACAGGCTTGGATAATAGCCAAAGCTTGCGTGAACTGAACTCTGTTTTGCATTAAAATGTGATGCCTTACAGGATCAGTGCGTCTAACTTAAGACAGCTACCTGATTACCATGAGACTGGGAGGCTGCCTTGTTTCCTGCCCTTCAATAGCTATTCACTGCATTGAAAGGCATGAAACCGTTCAGAAGAAACACAGTTGCAAAGCTTTCAGTATACAGGAAACTAATAGAAAGCGTTTTTGCACCAGCAGTCCAATTTCTTCCTGAGGCCTGTAGGAGATGGAGTTTGAAGAACTGATGAGAGAGAAGCACATCGAACAACAGACACCGCAGCTGTGACTATGAGTCTTCGTTAGCTGTGAGCCTTCCCAGGAATCAATTGCTTCCAAGACGTAGACGATGGCTGCATTGCAGAAGCACATGCATGCATATGTGAATGTGTAAGAAGACCAGCTGTGGGGGTTCTTAAGTGAAGATTGTATTCTGATTAATTTGTCTTTGCTGAGGTTGCTTCATTGATTATTTGCTTAGGATCTTGGTAGGTGAAGGAAAACCCACTTTCACTGTCATCAAAGGCTCATTCTAATTCAGTAGCAGTTGAGATGGCGTGTCGGAAGCACTACAGCATGCTGCCTTAGGTCAAAACCAATGGCTTCAGGTTTGTAATTTGTTTGGATCTTTTGTCTTTTGGATTACAGTGTTGGCCAGGCACTCTCTGTGCTGAATCAAGCTATTGTTTGGGAGCCCAGAGATTTCACACTGCAAATCTTTGACACCCCCCACCCCCACCCCTTGCACTTTGGCTGAGAAGACACAGAATGTGCCTTTACTGCACATGAATCTGGAAATTATAAGCAAGCCTGAGAGCAAGTGATGTGGAATGCATTGTGGGACATGTGTAAAACTGGATCATTTGAGGAAAAAGGAACAGATCCGTATTTTTATTTTTCATTGAGGAGGTTAGAATACAAAAAGATGTATGGTGATTCTCTCAGAACCACTGTTGGAGTTTGATGTTAAAGGCCACAGAGAGCGAGTGGTGGGGGCCATCACATGTGGCTAAAGGATTAGACTGCAGGTAGCCTCAAAATGAAGAAGACACGGAGTACAACCTTGCGTCGAGCATGGCCTAGTTCTGATTTTTCTGATAGAGCCTCAGACCGCATGAGGTCTCGCAGTGAAAAGGACTACCGGCTGCACAAGCATTTTCCACCGGCTTTTATTCCTCAGCCGTCACGGGGCTACATGACATCAGGTTTGTACACCATTTTCTTTCTGTAATGCATAAGCACATGTAAGTGGATGTTTTGCTATAATATAAAAAGCTGTGGTATTATGCAGTGACTAATACTACTGCATATCATGAACAATAAAAAACATACATCCACCATTTTGAACCACAGCAAGATTTCTCAATAGGGTCTCACTCAATATGGTGTTTTAAACCCAAAAGCCAAGTTTGTTTTCATGGACACAGTATTACTTGGCATATGAATCATTCTCCTCAGGTTTCAGGTATGCCAGAAGAGAAATAATATTTTCCATGAGAGCCATGAGTTTGCTTGCCCTTTGCACTGTCTAAAAGATTGTCTGTTAATTAAGCACTGTTGAGCAGCATGTTTGTCACTAAGGGTGTGATTTCAGGGTATGTAAAGGGGAAAAAATGTTAATGCAGCATTTTACATCTCACCTCAAAGAAATCTGCACATGATACCTCCGAATGGGTGTGCTACACTTAGGCAATATCCTGAAAAGCAGTAGCTTGTAGACATTAACATGAAATATCCATCAGTTCTCTCAGTGCTGTGTATATATGCACAAATGTATGAATATGTGCACTTACAAGTACGTATTCATAAACCTACATCGTCACAGACTCACGTGTACATAGGCAAACATTCTGAGTGATCATTCATATAAAGTGTCTGCATGCATAAATACAGTTACATACAGTTTCATACAAGTGCATACATGTAGCACTGCCATTACATAGATGAATACATTTGCTTGCATGCACGTGAATATAATGGCAGACACCTGGGCGTACCATATATGTATAAATGACTGTGTGCCTGTGTCTATGTGTGTTTGTGTGTGGGTCTATCTATCTATATTTATATTTATGCTTCTGCAAAGAAGAAATTAAGCTAAGCACATTTGCAGTTGAAATTGTCTTTGTGTAAATTTTTAAAGTGAGTAATAATATTTAATATCTAATAGCACTGGGGTCAAACAGCAGTGTTGAATAATTTTAATTTTTCTCACCTTTCCATATCTTAGTAAAGGTCGATAGACAAGCGAACTAAAAGAAATTCATGAAAAGTTTGGCTATGGAAAAAGAAACCAGTCATATTGAGCTCTCAGTCAAACAGATGTGTGCTTAATATTCAGATGTTTTAGCCAAGGTGTTGACATTTGATAGTAAAACTATAGTGCAAGCACATGGTGTTTAATATGAGTTATTCTGTCAGGTGTTAAGAGCTGTTGAGTTATGTGGATGGAAGCAATCTAAGTGCCTCTGCATCACAGGAGATCTAAGTCCATTTGTGGCAGGAAACAACTCGCTTTCCCCCTTTCAGAAAGTGGCAAAATGTGTTGTAAAGGTTTACAGCTGTATAGAATACATGCTTAGTCTGATTTTTCAGCTTTCAGACAGATACTCTCAATATGCAGTGCTGCTCCTGTCTTGTAATAGCGAGGACCCTTGGACAAGTTCCCTGGTTTAAGTATTCCCTTATTACATGTCATAATTAAGTGTGAGCTAAGGAGAAGTACTTGTATGATTCCTTTTTGTAGTCCTGTGTTTCACTTTAACTAGTGACTCCAGGCAATCTTGTCAGAGTGACTTTTCTGTTCACACTTGAAGAGCTCAATTAAAAGGGTGATAATATCAAAACAGGAGATGGGAAAACAACAGGATTTTAAGAGACAACATATTCATGTTTTTTACTCTTTCTAAAAACTTTTATTTATTTTACTTTTAATGGAAAAGCTTATATGCATTGTTCTCATGGCTGTTAGGTTGCTAACATTCGTCAGTTGAGTGACTTTATTAACAACTACATAATAACTTGTAACTGGTGACCCACTTAAAAGACGATAATTGGACAGAAGCTGAAAAAAATGACTTTGGGGATATATATATATATATATATATATATATATATATATATATATATATATATATATATATGTGTGTGTGTGTGTGTGTGTGTGTATATATATATATATATATATATATATATATATATATATATATATATATGTGTGTGTGTGTGTGTGTGTGTGCTATGACCCTGCATCTTTGTAAATGGTGAGCATTATTTTATCACGTGTTTCCCTGTGGAAAGGCATGGATGAGCCAGTCATTCTGATGAGACTTTGTTTTTCAGCTAAGACTTCTTCTTCTAAGAACGGCCTAGAGTATGATGTCATTTTGTTCTTTCTTTTTCCGTGAGGGTCCTGTCATCACTGACTTAGAACTGTGCATTCTGTGAGTACCTCTTGACACAGCTGTCATTGCATTTTTCTAATGACATACATTTATTTTTGTTAGTAGTGAGCTCTTGGTGATAATTTTCTGGTAATCTTCTTTAACAATGACTAATTTATTGCCTTTTTTAGCTGACATCTCTTCCCTCACTCGTATCGTCTTTGCATCGGTGTGAATTTTCTATTGCAAAAGCATACAAATTATCTGTCGTTACTTAGAAAGGGTCAAAAACTCCTTCCTATGAGCTTGTAGCTAACAGAAATTAGTGTAATAAAAAAAAAATCCACTGATTTCTGTCTCATTGTCTAAAGAAAGCAGGCCTATACTTGTATGTCACTCACAGAACATTCAAGTAGAAAGAAAGAGGAGACAAGTCTGTATAACACTGAAGCATTGTGGAAAGAAGCCTTGTTTGTAAAATAAGTCGTATCAGAATGTCTGCTTCTACGTGGCTGTTTTAGGCTGAACAATTTTAAAAATTATATTAAGAACAAAGCAGTACCATTAGCGCTCTATAGAAATACACAAAACAAAACATTTGTTTTTTTCCAGTCTCTGCCAATGATGTCCCTTGAGTGTGTTTTTCCCAATTAGGCAATGATGTCACAATGGAGTCTGCTGATGGTTTGGTGGGAGGGAACAAATCTCCAGGTGTTACCTATCAGGAAGTGTGTTATTCCATACCTTGTATTTATTAATATCTAGCTAACTAAGACAGTTCTACTTAAAACATATACATTTTTTGTGGAATATAAAAGGTAGTAGCTGACTTTATTACTGTACACTTATGTTCTAAGTTTATTTTTATTTTCCTTTGGAAGCTGCCACTAGGAAGCATTAGGTATTTCAAAAAAGAAACGATGGTCTGAATAATTTGTATTATTAACTGATGTTAAATGTCTATAGTACTGATGTGCAGAAGTTGTTGGATTATGATTTATTTCTGAATGCTTACTAATAAAGGGATTCTATGCTTATACTATAGCAGTACTCAGTTCAGTTTACATCTTGTTGAAGATCTTTTATGCTTTTTTCCTTCACCATTTGTGCTGTCGTTGACAAGGTTTCACTGGAACTATACTTTCCTACTCCAGAATCTGATTTGAGCTTTAACAGACATTATATTTCACGTATATTATATAACCTAAACAATGTTACATAAATTATTCAGCTCCTGCCCCCTTTGTATAAATGTAAATTTGCCTGTGTCACAAGCAATGATTCAGTAAAGGTGGTTTGTTTGTTTGTGTCTTTCGGCTTTTCCCGGTTAGGGGTCGCCACAGCGGAACTCCGGTCCGCTAATGATTGGCAGTTGATTTTTTACGTACCGGCTTGCCAGGCCTGACGCACAACCTTCAACGAAGGTACGCCCATTTACACATGTCTCCACGCAGAAGACGCTCTAGCTGAGAATCGAACTGGACAGCGTCTTACTGTGAGGCGACAACGCTACCGCAGCACCACCACAAAAAAAAAAAAAATCTGATTTGAGCTTAACAAAACTGGCTGGTGTAATGCTGTGCTATAAGCAAGGTTTTGCGGGTTTACCATAGCTTTTTCATTCTTGAACTTTAAAGCCATCTTTCATGTAACGGTTCGAGTGTGTAGGCCAAAGTCAACAGCTGTCTCGAGCCATTGTGGGGGGGGGGGGGGGGGGGCTCTCATGCAGTTTCTGTTGGGTTGCAAGTAAAAAGTGAAATATGATTCCCCTCCCCAGAACATTGATAACTTCTAACCAATTTGGGTGTGGTCTCAATTCCATGTTCTGTGTATAGCAATTGATAATGAAGTAGGATTTGCACGTTTCATGGAATTAGGCTTTTTACGTAAAATGAAATGATCTGAAACTATTGGTGTTTCTGCTACTTAAGTCAGTCAAAAGTTTTTGTACCTTGTGCCATAAAATTCCATTACAGTTCTTAATTTTCAGTAGAACAAATTGTGATGGTCCTGTTAAGTCTTTACAAGTATTTTTGAAGAAGAAGCATTAGAAGGACATCTGCACTGTGCTACTAGAAAATGTTTATCATCACATCTTTATCTTTTGTGGATGACTAACGTCTCTGCATCAACAATAAGTAGATATTATTGTTTTCGAATTTGCTACTTCCCAAAATGGACTGATGGAGCTGCTGTGGGTATGTGATTTTATTTTTACAGTCCACGTTTTTGACTCCCTGGTGTAATTTATGGGGCATGGAATGTACTTGGGTAAAAATATTTGCACTGGGTGTCAGTGCAATGAATAACAATGAAAGTAATGTATTTTTCTGTTTTGGAATATGGAAAGAATATTAATTAATCTTTTACAGTGTTCTCTTCTAATTTGTAGAAGTGGTCTTTTTTAGTAATTGTTCTGCTTGCAAGAGTAGATCAGAGATTTTGTTTGAATCCAGAAATGTACTTCCAAGGCACATTTTAGCTGATGTGTGACTTTGGTCATCTGTGTCTGATAATATATAAAGGTTATGTGTACACACACACACACACACACACACACACACACGCACACACGGACACACGCACACACACACAAACAGTTACAGTAGTCAGTACCTAGGTTTAAAAAGCATTGTCCATGTAGCTAGAATGAGTGCCCTCCCAAATTACATTGTTCTGTTAAGGTAGTAAACATTTGAGATGTAGCCAGCTCTCCTTTCTTATATGATGTTACATATGATATGAGAAATGCCAATACGTAATGAAAAATGTCAGAAAAAAAACAGCTGTTGTGCAAAAAAGTTGCAAAAGCCTTCTTTACCTGGGTTTAGCATCAATCATTCATTCGTATTCTCTGGTGATGGTGGAGGCGTATCTGTATTTATCCACAATCCATTACCTCCAAGCTAATTCTACATGACAATAACCCCCAACTCCTGAACATCCAAGAATAAGTAAACAAGTCCAATTGTCTTATCACTGCCAGCAGCCGAACCCTTTTTATTTCTGCCACTGACCATGGCACTTACTTCAACTATCTGGAGTCCCAACCTAGTACAATCATCGTGGGTGGCCTTAGCTATCCATCCGTTAACTTGCAGATGTAAATGACCAACAACAAATATTCACAACCACTCCTTCACTTTAGTAGTTCTAACTCTCTTGACTACATAGTGCCTTCTTTTGACTAGAGGATCCAATTTCTCAGACATCATTCGTACAAATTTAGCCCCTGCCTGCTCAACACCCACAATCTCCCTTAATGATTAAATCAAGCCATCAGGCTGTCACATTCTCCCTAAGAACACAGCACATGACTCCAGCCAGCCCAACCGTACTTAAAAGATTTCTCTAAGGCCAACCTCATAGTACTCTCAGATGAACTAATGCATTTTAAATACTATCATCTTCTCCAGCCCCAGAAAGCCAAAAACAAAAGCAAGTTCTTGTACCACCAACTTTTACTCTCACTTTATTGCTACATTAACACATCCGTTCTCTGTCTAACATAAATATAGCAAATTTAAGAATTTGCTCCTGTGGTGGAACCCCAGTATTAACAAACTCTATGTTAAAAGAAAAAAAAAAAACTTTTTGGACAAAGGGAATAAATTCAATCCCCTATTGTAAAAGTGACCTTAATCTGGTCTGCAAAGAACACAGGCATAAGCTCAAACGTTTCAAAGCCATGTGTGAAGTGATTATCATCACGTTTTCCAAAAATAACTTTAAGGCTTCATTCAACTATGCTAGGAATCTGCTCTGCAGTCTGCTGTGCGAGTATGCTGTGTGTTTATAATGGATCTATATAGTTATATAGAAATTACACAACATCGAACTTCATATGGTCGAAACCATGTGATTGAAGTCTGATAATTTCGAGACAGGAAAAAAAGAATAAAACCTGGTGTTTTTGTTGAAGGAAGCCCCCTGTACCTCCTCATCCTCTGCTAATTATATATACCAACTCTGAAATCACACTACAGTGGGGAAAGGGTACATTCCCTGATCCCCAATTTACTGTGATCTCCATACATTTGGTTTGACGTTTTGAAAACATGATCATATGGTCTGTGCCATATGAAGTTCAACTTGCTGAAAAGTCAGTCTTCCAAATGGGACCAATTTATAATTCAGTGCAGTATGATATTTAATTAAAAACTGGAAGCAAAACCCAAGCAACGATTCTGTGGGGTAAAACAGCCGGTCCATCACCCTGACCTCGTAAGATTCACATCACTGAAGTTTGAAGTTATGTCTGGCATAACTCAGCACTTCAACAATAGTTCCAAGCCATATCACTTAAATACTGCTGGTTTGCCCCAATGCCACATGCAAGAGAAATGCATGAAATTGTTTGCTGGGAAATTTATATCACCTGTATATCATCTACTTGACAGAGGCACTAGGAACTAAGGTTGGGTGGCACTATACCAGGGTAATCCTGTGGGCTGGGCTTGTAAAGACTCCAGGGCCATTAGCCTAGTACACACCTATGAACCAGGAGCCAGAAACGAAAGATGTACTGGAAGGCACATATGACACTTGCCTGTTCCAGAAGTCATCAACCTGTACAAGTTCAGGTGAGGGGCTGTGGAGTTCTGGGGACTGAACTCCTACAATGTATATTTGCTTAGAGGGAGTGCGTCTTAGTCCATGGCTCTGTAACTTATCTCTTTATGTAGATGGAACAGGGCTTGTATAGCATGACAGAATGCTTACTTGTATTCCTGTTGTATTGAGCTGTACAGTGCAGCATTCTGTATGTACGTTTCCAGGTCACATAATGTCACAATGCAAGTGTTGGGATTTCTACATATCTACACCAAACTGTGCAGCTGGAATGTTGCCATAACTTTTAACACCATAACAGAATACAATACAAGCAGTCAGATTTGTGGATTTAATACTGTACTTTGGTTCACTTGAAAGTGGGACTGAATTTAAATATTGTTAGAATGTGTGATGCATTATTCTGGACACATGGCCAAGTATGATTGTAGCACAGTGTTTTCTACAGAAAGCCAGGTTTTATCCTTTAATATTCTCATATAAAATAAGGATACACACACACACACACACACACACACACACACATATATATACACACACATACACATATATACACACACATACACACACACACACACACATATACACATATACACACACACACATACACACACACACACACACACACACACACACACACACACACACACACACACACACACACACACACACACACACACACACACATATATATACACACACATACACACACATATACACATATACACACACACACATATACACACACACACACACACACACACACACACACACACACACACATATACACACATATACACACACACACACACACACACACACACACACACACACACACACACACACACACACACACACACACACACACACACACACACACACACACACACACACACACACACACACACACACACACACAGTAATGGACTCTTGTTAGCCAAGACCTGAGCTAACCACAACATGAACATTCAGGTTGTACATACATAGTGCAATCAGCAGATGATCTGAAAATAATTCTAAACTAGTAAAATGCCAGGTGATAAAATAGTACACAGATACAATTCTAAAGTGAAACAGATAATTTAACATTTTAACATTACATTTCCATTCCATGCTTGTTAGTGGCTCAACATGTATTACCGTCATCTGTAATGCTGGAAGGCGAGATCATTATGAGTGTCAGTCCCATACCAGTTGCTTGGATTAATTTTCCCAGTATTGATACTGCAGTAAAGAATGGGAAGGGGGGGTGTTGCCCTCCTGTGCTGTCCTTCAGCTGTGGTGTTAAGGCAAGGATCCATCTGCATGAGTTGTGGTAGCTCAGGTGCTGGTGAATGATGCCACGCCACTTACCAAAATGAGTAGGAGAACTTTACATTTTGTTAAAGTGCTTTTTTACACTGAAGTACTGCATTACGGCCTCTGGTGAATTAAGTGCTGCAGTGCATTTTGCCTTAGTCTGCCTGTATTTGTTTGTGCATTTTTTCAGTAAAAAGCTTCATAAATGTTTTTTGAAACCACATCCCAAATAAATTTAGTGTTTGCACTGGGTGATGTCATGCCAGGTACAAGTCCACAGACTTTAATGGACTTGTGTTTGCACATGAGCAGCATGAGTGTGATCTCGGAGTTGTAATATATAGGTAACGGGGGGTGGGGTGCAAAAACACTACTGTCAGCGCTGCAGGTGTTTTTCGACCATTTAAACTTTGACATTTTTTTTCAATACGTTGAACGTTCGGTGTAATGACTTTCGATGTTATGACTGTCGACCATATGAATTTCAGTCTTTTGATAGTAAACCTATACATTTACACACACACACACACACACACACACACACACACACACACACACATATATATATATATATATATATACACACACACATATATAATTTTAGGTGTAATAGCGTCAGTCCAGAATGGCTAAATCATTTCTGACTTTAACACAGTTTCTAATGTTGAACTCTTGCTGTCTGTACAGTAAAGCACATATGTTTGAAGTATGGGGTTATGAGTATACACTTGGAACCCTATTCATTATGGTCTGAAATGAGGATATCTTGTCATCATGTGACACAGAAGCAGGAAAAGACTGTACTCAGTCTGAGTGAAGAGAACTCCTTTTCCAGTACAGGACCCTAGAGACATTCCTGGCAGAATCTAGTTGGGCATTTTATCCTCAAGTCAAGAAATACAGTGCTGGAAGGAGAGATCAGGATCAAGCCAGATTCCTAGTGGATGGAAATTGGAAAGATTTCTGGATATGAGTATTCCATGTACTCAAGGCATATCACTCTTGCTTGTGACTGTGCAGACCACCTGGACGTACCAGAATACAGTACTTTGGTTTCGGAGAGGTTTGTTACCACTTTCTAGGAAGTAAAACACTTTTTACTCCAGCTAGGCCATGCTGAAGTATCTGTTTAGCTTACATTTTGGAAGTGAACTTTTTAACTTTGCCCACAGTCTCAGGGTACCTGGTAATATATAGTTCAGGGAGGTCTAAAGAAAGTGAACTGAAGACAACTAAAGGCTAAATTCTCTGACACCTGATATAACACTTCCTCCTGATGTAAATGATCACACAGAGTACTCCCTGTTCAGGCCACGGTTTAAATGCAACTATCCATCTAAACGATATTTCACATAAACCAATATGTTCAGCTGTTAGTACCTTTACTTTTCATATGTCTCATTCACCTGATTAACTCATTCATCCTAAACTGTGATTCAGCTTACCATGCTATTACTGCTCTAAACCCCCTACACTTATAATCTAAATCCCCCTCTTTCATCTTCCTAGTCTCTATTAACTTTTGTAACTTAGCTGTTACTACATCTCAATCCCGTCTGCTTTTCCTACTTTAACTCTATTCTCCCTATTATATTCCAGTTATGTACTTGTAAATGTGTTTGGTTCGTTAGATCTTTTTTTTTTTTTTTTTATAGAATTTGTTGGATTGTTTGCCAGATTGTCCCTGCGTACTTATACATGTAAATCATTGTTATTTGTATACTGTACATTGTTTTGTTACATTATGATGCAACCCCGGTTGTCTGTAATTTGTCACTATTTGATCAGTGTTCTACCCAGTAAACAGATTTAAATAAGTATGTAAACATCTTTTATCTCAAAGTGGCTGTTGCCAGTTTTTTGTTTAGCTCAGATTCAAGATTGATTTATGTGTTGAAACTGTCTGAATAAACCAAGGAATAAAATAGATAATGTGAACTGCCTGTTTCATTCAAAAAGCAAGGGGTTTAGCTAAAAAAATGTTGCATTTACTAGCCATTTTATTTTAAACTGGCTGTTTGTTTCATGGCTTTGGTGATTGAAAACTTATTAGTTTTTCCTGTTTGTTCACTTTGAACTGCAGATTTGATTTCAGTGACGTGCAGAAAATACTATAGCCAGCTGATGAAATATTGCTCTGGATTCAGATAGTTTACCATACAGCTCTAAGTTACCTTTCACCACACAACATGGACTAGTTCAAAAGGGGTTCATTTCAAAATGAGTCCTTGTGAATAATTTGAAAGTGCTGTATATGCTGCTCTAATCTGCAAGGTGACATTTCAAAACCTTCCTTAACTGAGCAAGTCATTGTCCCTGCAACTTAATGTTGGTGTGACATCGGGTTTGATGGGGAGGGAGAGCACTTGGCTTTTGGAGGACCAATATGGCCAAATAAGATTTTTATTTTAATAAAAAAAATAAATAATAAATGTCTATTCAAGCTCTGTAGTGACAACCCAAAGGTGTTTCTCATACAGAAAGCTGTCACTGATGCACTAGAAAGATTGTTGTATAACACTGAGCCCTAACCATAGTCTTGGCAGTAGAGAAATGCTTGTATGAATCAAGCTGTTTGTCAGAAGCTGTCACTAACTGCAAACAGACTGTGCTGAACTGTTGCTAACCTCTCTGAATCCAGTCATTGTCTGCTTTGGAGAAGAATTGTAACTATCATTTTCTTAGTACTCTGCTGTTGACATAATTCATAAAGACTGGAAAGGGTACTGAATTAATTTCTACCGAATCAGCATAAACTTGCCAAGATTGCTGTTAACATGTTTACATAATATGATGGCGGCCACTTTGTTTTTCTGAAGTCCTAGTCGATTTGTTACATGATACTTGTGCTGCAGACTGAATGAACAGCTTGGGATCCCAGCTTTTTACACTTACAAAAGGGTGTTTGCAGCTGCCAAAGGGTGTGCATGCCTAGAGGCTTTGGCAGTTTGTAAGACTCGTACATAGGATGCACAGTAGTTTATATA
Organism: Protopterus annectens; assembly: GCF_019279795.1. Taxonomy (NCBI): domain Eukaryota; kingdom Metazoa; phylum Chordata; order Ceratodontiformes; family Protopteridae; genus Protopterus; species Protopterus annectens. The sequence continues at coordinate 804,328,246 of NC_056746.1, forward strand.
TCTAGTAAACCAATCTTAGGCTAGGACACATTCATCAGTGTACTCTGCTTGAGAAAAGTGGGGGAAGGCACTGATAACAAAACAAAACAAAACATTACAGGTTGGTCAAGTTGTTTTGCAGCTGGACCACCAGTGATAAAGTGCAGGCTTCATCTGAGAATACAAATTAAAATCAATATTGCCATATTTACCAAAGCATTCTTTTTTGGAGGTATACACTTTTTCATCGTGTTTATAATGAAGACTAAACTATCATGAAACATAATCTTGTTCTCTTTGTCCTGTGGGAAAAATAAACTTACATACATATGTACATAGAAGTATTTCAAACATAGGCATTAATGCCTTTCTAGCTTGCCAGTATACAAAATCAGTTGTTCCCATAGCATGTATCCAGGCTTTCTTTAAAATATCTAAACTAGACCTTGCTTTAATGGAATTTGGTAGTATGTTCTGTGCATCAGCTGCTCTCTCAGAGAACCAGTTAGTACGCTTCTCATTCCTATAGAATATTCTACATAGGCTGTCTAATGATTCTCTGATAATTTTTGATAACCCCAAACATTCCCAGAGGTAGTTGTCTCTAAATGCCCTATGTACAGGACTAAGGTCTCCTCTTTAATATCTATATGAGGCACTGTGCAAGTCCAGTTATTTTTGTCTTTTATAATAACTTACATTTTCACATCCATGGATATCCTTGGTATATTTCTGCTGCACTCTTTCCAGTTTATTCATGCTTGGTTTCCATATTGTTATTCGATACTCAAGTTTGAGTCTAATGTAACTAACAAACAATAACTTCACCATTTCTGATTTCCTAGACTTTATAATGTTTTTATACAACCTGTAGTTCTATAACTATCATTAACCAATCGGTTGATATTATTAGAAAAGCTCAATGCTGGAGATACCCATATGCCCGTGTCCTAAAATGACTCTACAGTTTCAATCATTGTGTGCTATATTAAAATACTTACCCTTCAGTTTATGTCTCCCAAATTTCATATGCTTAGTTTCTGATGTATTTACCTATGAACCTATAACTAACTAAATAAATAAAATCAAGAGAGGTAGAAAGAGGCCAAAGACAGACAACAGATTTATACAAGTTTATCATTTTCATTGCTAAGAATCTAGGATCCGCGGTGGTGGTGCTGCGGTAGCATTGTTGCCTCACAGTAAGACGCTGTCCGGTTCAATTCTCAGCTAGAGCGTCTTCTGCGTGGAGACATGCGTGAATGGGTGCACCTTCATTGAAGGTTGTGCGTCAGGGCTGGTAACTCGGCATGTAAAAAAATCAACTACCAATCATTAGCGGACCGGAGTTCCGCTGTGGCGACCCCTAACCAGGAAAAGCCGAAAGACACAACAACAACATTGCTAAGAATCTAGGAGAGAGCATTAGTAAATTAGAGGTGCTCCTGTGTGAAGGAAAAGCAGTGATTGCAGGTATTGTTGAAACACAGGTGACTGACAGTAAGGACTGGCGTATGGTTTTATCTGGTACAAAATTGACTGGAGATAATGAGAAGGAATACTACAATATGTGAGGGACAAAACCAGTTCTTTGAGGGAAGAAGCGGTGAATTATGAGAAATAGGGAAGGGGAACCCTGTGTACTGGAGAGAAGGTTAATGTTAAATTAAAAGAGATCAGGAGTTGGTCCAGCAGAAGTAATAGTAGCTATAAGGGGCCATATGGATTTACTGGGAGAAACAATTTTAATTTTCTCTCAATGTCAAAAAAACAGCACTCATTCTCTTTAGTCCCAAGATGTACAAAAGGTACACAGCCATTAATAACATATCATTAAATAAAACGCCAGTCGAGCATGTACTCAAATTTAATATCAGCTATCACTGACCAAAACTTAACTTTTGATTGCCACCTAAACTATGTTGTACTCATAACTAATCAAAAGTCGGATATACTATACAAAACAAAGCCACATATGTATAATACTAGAATGCTAATTACAACGCATGTATTTCTTCTGCCAGTATTACTCTGTGCCAGTATCCAAAACACTAAAATGAGTAAGCCCAGACAATGCTTTCACACAATCTTCCCAGCATTACTCATCAGTATGCAGCCTTAAAAAGCTAGTATGGTTACAAGAACATAATGTTTCTACTTTTTTACAACTTAGGAGTTGTTCATAACATTCTAAATAAACTTAACAATTATCCCACCTATTGAGATCTTGTTCAAGTACATAAACTTAAAGGATTCTTAGTTCTCAAAATACAGAAAAGATAATATATGCCCATATGAGTGCGCACACACACACACACACACACACACACACACACACACACACACACACACACACACACACAAAACTCACTGCTATTCAGAAACGAGCTGATTTGGCAGTCCAGAGCGTGCCCGTGAGTATATAACATTTACCAATAGAAGAAATTTGGCTGCTGAGGTATCATTCAGCAGGCAGACTTTTCTATTAGCATATACTAGAGGGTACGCCAAAATATGAGAAAAATAAGGTACATTCTGCAAAAATAAAACACAAACATACCTGATGTTCCTAGTATTTTTTCACTGTCCCTGTAAATGACTGTTTTTTTTTTAATTGATAAAAAACAAACAGCTTCTCCGTCGCTTCTCTGCACCGATGTACTGTGCAGGCATGAGAATCTAGGCCCCATACACATGCACAGTACATCAGAATAGTGAAGATAATATAGAAGAAGAAAGAAGTCCCTTTATTCAATCGGATTGTTTAAGAAAAATAAGTGATTTTTTTCTTAAGTAATGTTATTCTGTAAACGCAATTATCCACTCCTGTTTGTGAGTATATCATGATTTACCCAGATTTGGCTTTGTTTAATCCCTCGGGCTTTGCCCTCATGATCAATCCACACCAGTTGTGGGTAAATCCTTGTATATCCACGCACAGTCATGGATTATTGCATATCTATTTGGGCGACGCATTGGTGCAGCAGTTTGCATTGCCACCTCACAGCAAGAGGTTCTCCGGTTTGATTCTCGGTTGGAATGCCTTCTGTGCAGAGTCTGCATGTCCTCCCTGCATTCGCGGGGGTTTCCACTAGGAGCTTCAGTTTCCTCCCACATTCCAAAGACGTGTCTGGAGCATTTTTTCCCAGGGGTGTGCTGAAAATTGGCTCTGTCCAAGTCGGACTTTCCCCTGTAATATATATATATATATATATATATATATATATATATATATGTGTGTGTGTGTGTGTGTGTGTGTGTGTAAAGAAAACAATTGGTAATAGAAAAATATCAGAAAGACTTTGTAGGCTCCCTTTATTAAGTACATATAGCTAAAGAATGTAATACTATCCCCAGTGAACCACATCTTCAAGAAATGTGAAGAATGCATGGATGTACAAAGACAGTATAACTTGTTTACAACAATTAACTGCATACTATATGTTTGGGAAATTAATGCAGTTTCACTTTGCAAATGATTTTATTTTTTTTGCATCGCCTCTCTTTAAACTTCTATTAAACTTCTATAACTTTGCTCATATTATACCTCTTTTTGCTATGGAGGGATGATGTTCAACATAAACTGTAATTATCATCCACTTTAACTATTTTTGTCTTAAATCATCTCCATGTTTTCCCATTTGGAACTATTTCTTCATTGTTTCCACTAGCACTCTGTTTAGTTCCCTGTGTCTGAAAATATGCAGTTATTCTATGTCTGTGGATAGATACATTTACATATGTATATGTTGTACATGCAGAACTTACTGTCACCGTCTGTATGTTTTTACTGCAAGATAATTTGTATTACTGGTTGTAAAAAAATGTAACTGTTTTAAGTTTACCTACCCTTCAATGGATAAGTTTCTATGTGGAGATTTTCTCCTCAGGCCTTTGTTGAAAAGGGGCTGCTGGTCCGCTCAGATTATATCAATTAACTAATGGAAACAAGCAAACCAACAAGCAAACCAACAAGCAAACCAACAAGCAAACAAACAAGCAAACCGACAAGCAAACAAACAAGCAAACCAACAAGCAAACCAACAAGCAAACCAACAAGCAAACCAACAAGTAAACAAACAAGCAGACAGATATTAGTGTCAATTGTTAAGAGGAAACCCACAAAGGAAAATCCTTAGTAAGAACAGACTTTGTACAGAAAATAAGGAGGTTAGGAAGAGCACTTTAGAAGTAGTAAATAAGAAGCATTTGTTGGGGTTATGAGAAAGAGCTAGTAGCAGGTAGTGATTGTGCACCAGTTATGGTTCATAATGGAGACAGGAATAAAGGAAGTACAAGAGGATATGTTATGGGAGGTTCTTAACAGAGTAAAGAACGTATAACCATATGTAATTGGCCATGTAATAGGCCATGATGGAGACAGGAAAAATGGAAGTACAAGGAGATAGGCTATTGGAAATTTATTGACAGAAATAAGGACAACATAACCATATGTCCCAGTAGAGGTGCACTGATATTACATCAAAAGAATGGTGTTTGAAGGAGTGAATGGGTAAATAAGGAAAATGGGGGAGGTAAACAGCTTGGGTAAATAGTGGGGTATTGAGTGCTGTCTAATAGAAGGGTACACATAAGAACCAATGGAGTGGACAAAAGAAAAAATATATGAAGATAGAATGGAGAATTCAAGTAGGGATGGAAGGCTAAAATGAAACTGGAAAGGAAGATGTAGCTGATACGGGTTAAAGAGGGACAAATTCTTTTTTTTTTGTTTGTTTTGTTTTATTTTCCAGCTACATACAGCTGAAAGGCAAAAAGAAAGGTGCATTTTAAGGTGCTGAAAGAAAGTGGAAAACGACAGAGAATGAGATGGAAGAAGTACAATACTTTACTTGTGATTCTGCAGTCCTGGACAGCTGATTTAAAGTATTATGGGGTATTGCAACAAAAATGGAAATAAAATGATATGGCCGCTTCAGAAAGCCAGCTGCAACATACAAACGCACAAAGTAAACCAGCTGGTCTTCTCTCAATATAATTGAATGTTTGAATGGCTTTTTTTTTTTTTTTTGCTTGGGTTGATGTCTGTCACTCCTAAAATCATAAAATTTCAGCCAGCATCTCAGATTTTCATGTGTAAAAGCTTTGAAGTAAAAGATAATTTAGACTTAAAAGTAATTTACTGGTATATACGCCACTGTGTCATGCTATGAATTACATTTGCCCTTACCATTATATGACTTTTGCTGTTTAATTCAGTTATTGCAATTTTATGTTTCCTACAGTTCTAATTCCAGTGTTTTGAATCATGTGACTGGTGCCAAGTTATATATGATTCAACATGTATGCAGTTTATGTGGATGACTTTCTCTGAAAAATAATATGTTATGAATTTTAGTAAAAAAGATGTAAATTAAAATGCTATTGCCTGGATGTTTAAACAAGTTGAAATCTAATAGCTGTAAAATACTGTGCCTGCTGTAGTGGGTGGCTTCCTTGAAATGGCTTATCCCAGTGAAATTCATTAGTGATCCTTTTACTTATTTTTAAGTGAACATCCAACTTCTGTGTTCTGTATCAGAGTCAGAGCAACACATTTCCTTATATACACGTGGGACAGTTATAATTTACATGTCATGCTACTATTATATATGTGCCTTTCAACCTCTTAGCAAAATAAATTTGGTAAAACCAAAAATAATGTGAGGACAAAGGTCTAAAAATAGAGACAGAGTTTAAATACTGCTCTTGTAAACTTAGAAAGTTGCTAGAATTCCCCAACTACATGCCACACTCCCAACACTCCACAACTTGGTTTACAAAAATCACAGCCTGTCCAGCCCTAAATAACATCTTTACACCTTATAACCAAAGCAAAACACTTAGGTCTGCAGATAAATAGCTTCTCTCTGTATACAAACTGTCTAAGATAGCTGGACAGTCTTTACTCTCACTATGTTGCAAAATCATGGCACTGTCTCCCATGTACTGTGAGAACCACAACTAACCTACCCGCCTTCAAAACTGTACTAAAGCAACACATGATTAACTCTTGGCTGTGTCCTTGCTCTGAGTCAGACTCATTTCTTCTCCAGATCAGACCTGACTGCAACTCTCTTTTGCTCTCTCTCCATCTGTACTCTATTCACTCTGTATCATTTACTTGCACATCAATATTAGTTACTTGAATAGTTACCTTCTGCCTCATATCAATGTACGTGCTTATGTGTGACTTGGGTAATTTGTAGTTATCTGTATAAAGTTTTATTTTTACTCCTCTGTATGTACTTGTAAATCATGCAGTTTTTATGTTATCTGTATAAAGATTGTACATATCTACATGTAACTGGAGTTTTTCTCCCTGGGCCTCCATAGAAAATGGGTTCTTTCTGACCCAGTCGGACCTTCCCAGTAAACAAATATCAAATAAATAAATAAACAGACAAATAAATAAATTTTGCATTAGTATGAATTTTCTGAAGGACATTTTGCAAAAATATGGACAGTTGAGAGGTATGGTTGAATGACTACAAATTTGAAATAGTAAAAATGCAAAATAAACACTGCAAGGGTAAATACAAACCTTTTTAATGTCTTAAAACCAGAAGTCTTAGCACTTTTGTTTTGTTTTCATTCACCACCATTGAACTTCATCAGATGGCTGTGTGTTTGCACAGACCTGACAGCAATGATGATGCATCCCCAAGGACACCAAGTACTTGCACTCAGATAAGTTCCCAGTCTCACTAAGTCCCTCATTAAAGTGTCAATTTGTGGAAGGGTATTTCAGAAAGCATCACATAGTTGAACATGTACCCTAATGGAGTTTACATTGTGAAGTCTGCAGTTATAATGGAGGCAGGTAGTAATACAAGATATGCAGGAACCATGTAAAGGAAATGTAAAAAGTTCTTTTGTTTTAGTTTCATGATTAACGTGCCTTTCCAACCTTTAGGCTTTTGACATATACTTTTGTGAAGTGCTGGATTCTTGTAGGAGAACCTACATTTTCTCTTCAGAGTATGTGGTGCCTCTGAACTACACTAACTTGTCATTACCTTTATACAGTGATAATGCCACCTACACTGGTACTCTACTGCAAGCATATCTAAGAGCTGTAAACAACAGCCTATAGAAATCATTAATGTAAACACAAGTGATGTGCCATCCATCCATCCTCAACCACTTTTCCCATTATAAACATGGGGTTGGAGTGTCACTTCCGCAGTGACAATCATCTTGAGCCAGGGTTTACACCACCGGGTGGCTAGCCCTGCCATGGTAGTTTATTTGCACTACTTACTTGCACACACACACATATCTATGGCCAATTTAGAGTGCCCAGTCCACCTACTGCATGTCTTTGGAACAATATTCTGTACCTGGTCATTACCAACATGGGTGACCAGTGCTCAACGCCCGAGATCAACTCCTCGCTTGTTAGATTAGACCATAAACTAATCACCCTAGATATCCACTTCCCTACCCCACCCCCACACAAGGAAACCACCGTAAAAAATTTCTGCAGAGCGAACTTCACGCTACTGAAAACTGAGGTGGCTAACTTCGTGAATCCCCTGCATATGGATAACACAGTCAATACAGTCACGACTGATGAATCCTACACAAATGCACTGTACAAGCACCTGCATGAGTGCATGGATTGTGCCATCTCCAAAAAAAACAAAACGCTATCCTCCAAAAAAAGGAAGCCGATCTGGTAGTCCCCTGCCATTAACAAGCTCTACAACAGAAGGAAGAAACTGTTGCAAAAGCAAGTAAAAACACAGGAATGGAGGAACTTGCTGACGGGCCTTTATTTATCCCTCATAAAGACCTCCAAAGCGAATTTTGAAAGAAAAATTGACACGGATTCCAAAGACAACCAGAAGGCATTCTTTAACTATGTCAAGAATCTCCATGGCAACACCCAGATCTGCACCGAGCTACAACAGAACGGCGCAAAATATACAGAGCCAACTGATATTGCCAACATCTTGGCAGATAGGTTCAGTGCAAACTTTACTCCCCCCTCACCCCCCAAAGGGCCTATAATTATACCAGATGATTGTAGAGCCCCGTCAATCACAAACACGCAGGTAAAAGCTGCACTCTCTAAAGGCAAATACACAGCATCAATGGGACCGGACAACATCTCAGGCTGCGTCGTACACGAACTCCAAAATGAACTAGCCCCCCACATAAACGCCATGTTCAATCACAGCCTCACCACAGGTTAAGTGCCCACTGAATGGCACACAGCAACGGTTATCCCACTCCACAAAGGAGGCGCCACCACAGACCCCAGGAACTATCGACCTATTAGCCTGACAAGCCTGGTCTGCAAGGCCATGGAGCGTATCATCATGGAACTCATAAACAAAGACATTGGCAACCTCCAAACTTTGGATGCTACCCAATTCAGATTTGTGAAGGGTAGAACATGTCTCCTAAATGTGGTAGACATTTTTGAAACAGTTACCAAGGCCATAGACAAGGGCAAGGTGGTCCACACAACCTATCTGCACCTCGCTAAAGCCTTCGACACTATCCCCCATTCAGGAATCATAGATAAACTCATCAACCTTAACATAAACCCTTACATCACAAGATTGGTGGCCAGCTGGCTCATGGACAGAAACCACACAGAGAGAGTTGCAGACTCCAGATCTGACTCCAAGCCAGTGACAAATGGTGTGCCCCAGGGTTCAGTCTTGGCACCTGCCTTGTTCGGTATATACTTCTCCGAAGTGAAAGTGAACACCAGGGGTTTATGGCTAACCAAGTTCGCAGATGACTGCAAACTGGGTGCCATTATCAATTCCCCTGCCGATGTAGACATCCTGCAAAAGGGCCTCACTGAGACAGACACCTGCTGCCAAAATCATGGCCTCAAGCAAAATGCCAAAAAGTGCATTGTTATCCCTTTTGTTAAAAACACGGTACCCATGAATTACCAAATAGGGGGAAGTTCACTTAACACAGAATGTGTGATAAGAGACCATGGGACCCAAGTGGATAGTAACCTCTCCTTTGATAACCACATTGCCACAGTGGTCAGAAAATCTTTCTACGTGGCCCACCTAATCACAAAAGGGTTTGCATCTAGAAAAAAGGAAGTCATCGTCCCCCTCTACTCATCATTTATTAGACCCCTCATTGAATACAATGCCCCATTTGAGATGTACCTCACAAGACACCTACAACAACTGGAGAGGCCCCAAAAGTACCTCACCAAGAGGATTGCTGGCCTCAAACAGTTGACCTATGCCGACCGGCTCAAGAAACTCCAACTCTACTTGGTCGCATACCGTTTATTCCAGGGAGACCTCTGTCTGACATAAAACGCTATGTCAAACCCGGAATTGATGGACATGCTCCACTTAAAGAAATCTCAATCTCCCCGAGCTACATGCTCTAGGGACCTAAACCTCACCACATCAATAAATAGGACATGCTAGAGGGATAGATTGTTGTCCCAGAGACTTCTCATGCTCTGGAACAAAATTCCCATTCACATCAAGCAGAGCTCATCATTAGCACTTTTCAAGAAAAACCTTGATGAGTGGATGGGTAATAGGAAATTCACCCCTGGGATCATGTCTGTGGCTCTGCTCGATAGAGAGGCAGGAATTTAATCTACATGGGTGGTGAAAGCCAATAAACTGTTGGCTAGGCTTACTGTGGCCCTCGGGCCGATAGCCTAGTACCTACCTATGAACTATGAACCTATATGGGAGAAAACCAGAGTACCTGGAGGAAGCCCACTTGACCGCAGGGAGGACATGCAGACTCAGAAGGCACCCCAGCTGAGAATCAAACCGTAGGATGTTCATTAGAGGGTAAAACCTTGATATGACTCTCAAATTTAGCCTGCAGTACTGCAGATGACACCAGCTCATATTTTTAAATAACAGCTCTGGTCTTGCATTATACTGAGACATATGAAACTTAAGTTGCTAAACTAGACAAACCTGGAATATAGAGAACTTTCCAGCATGACTGTTGGTAAACTGGTTGTCTGTGAAGTGTGAAGGCTTACCTACACCCACCTTTGATTCCAGTTGTGCACTGTAACATGCAGGGGCAAAAGGTACGCTCTCTTTACCAACTATATGTCTAGCTGTGAACCACCACCGACTAAAGAAAAGCAAATGGTTTTGAAAAAGAGAAAGAAAAACACAATGAACACAATACTTATTTGTGAAAGCTGTTGTTGTTTTTCCAAAATATTTGCTTCTGATGTCCTATGTGCATCAACGATTGTGCTTCAACCTGGGCCCAAGTTCTCAAAACAGTGCCCATGTTTTGAAGGACTTCCACAGGCTGAAAATCCCATGGTGTCTTTCTTTGATTGTTTAAAGAAGCTGGAAGGCTAACTGCAGAGATACTGTTATTTTGATGTTTATTAACTAATTTTTTGGATCTACAAACTGTGCTAAGAAGGAAAGAAGGACAAATATAAGCCAATGAAAACTGCTGTGCCTTGCCAACCAAAACAATGAGGCCAGATGAGTTTTCACACTGCTCTGGTAGTTAAGTTATCAGTGGATCACATAATTAATTATGTTATTTGTCTTTATTGACTGGGAAAATTCCAACTGGGTAAAACCCATTTTCAGTAGAGGATGGGGAGGAAAAGCTCCACATTTAAGTTACACATGATGTACATTTTTAATTGCAGAGTAAAAACATCTGTACATGAGTGTATTTACATGTTTTTTAAATTAAATATTTCATACATGACTATAGGATTGTAACACAAAAATCAAGAGAGAACTTAAATAAATTGGCCAATTACTGAACAGAGAAATATACAATAACAATGAATGTATTAAAGGCTTGATGGCTGTAGGGGGAATATCCAACTGATGTCTTTTTGAGTTTAGTAATAATTTACAGACAAAAAAGGAGATTTTAGCTTAAAAATTATAAGAGAGATATGAAAGGAGAAGTTACGGAAATGAGCAATAAGATAAACGGACAGAGGAGGAATTGTAGTTAGTGGTGGGGTGTTAGAGAAGGAGGAAAAGTAAGAGTTTAGGAAAAAAGTGCCGTATGAGGAGGAGCGATAAGGTACAAAACGACTGGGTAAGCAAAGTGGCTGTAAGAGTTAGCGAAAAGTAAGCTGAGTGAAGCTAGCCAGGTGAGCAGGAAGAACAGATCCATCTTTGCCATAGGTACTATTTAAGCAGTTTTGAAAGTATTCAAGTTTTTTATCTGTTTTAATTGTGCAGGGACTTCATTCCAGAGTTTTGACATATAATGAAAGTGAGAGTCTCCAGTAGTATTGACTACCTTACTGATGCATAGCAGAAACGTTTATTGCTAGAATGAAGGTCTCTAAATGTGTAAGTAGTACAGTAGAGCACTGATAGATTTACAATAATTGCAAGCAAAAAAAAAAAAAAATGCTTTCTACAAATACTAGCATGTTTAGCTAGGGTATTTGTAAACTCTAATGAATCAATTGAATAAATATGTTCATAAATTCTGTGTGATGGTTTCCTAATAGCTCTCCCGATATAGAATTCAGCACATTTTGTACAACAAGCTGCATAAACTGCATATTTACTTTTGCAACTAAAGTTTCTCTGCAAACAAGAAAGTTTTACTTTTGCTACAAAGGCTGGCATGTTTAGCTGGGGCATTTGTAAAATGTGCTTAATGAAGCGAATACAGATGTTCATAAATTGCGTGTGACAGCTTCCTGGTAGTTTTGTTTGCAGTAACTGACAATTTGTATGATTTTAACAGAAGGATTCATTTTGAAGATGAGTTGGAATGGAAGGAATATAGCTGGCAGCTTAAGTTAGAGGCATTGGGTAGTACAGTGTCGCAGCGGTTAGTGTTGTCGCCTAACAGCAAGAAGTTCCCCCATTCAGTTCTTAGCTGGGCTGCATTATGTGTGGAGCCTGCATGTCCCCCCCTTGTGTTTGCATAGGTTCCCTCCTGGTGCTCCCACATTCCAAAGACATGCAGTAGGTGGATTGGACACTCTAAATTGGCCATAGGTGTGAGTGCATATGCGAGTGTGTAGTGTGGAAAACCTGCCACGGCAGGGATAGCCACCCAGCAGTGTAAACCTTGGCTCTATATTATTGCCACTGTTGAAGTCACACCCTGACCTCATCTGCAAAAATGGGAAAAAGGGGGACGTGGATGGACTGGTGGATGTGACTGTCGAGAGTTGATTGACAGGGAAAGCTTCAAGGTTTTCTTTAGAAGGAAAAAAAAGACTAAAGCATAAATTGAGTCATATGATCTGATAATTTAAGTGTTTGAGTGTTTTGGGGATTAATGTGTTACTAAATAGTGTGGCATTCATTAAATGTTTTTCTTTTTCTTTTTCATAGTGGTTTGCTTTTCTTTTTACTTGTATACTACTGTGTATACCACTGGACTGTATTAAGGAAAGGTTTTATCAACAACTACTGACTGTGATAACAAAATCACACCCAGTCCTGAGTCTTTTGTTTGCAAATGATTGTCTAGCATTGAAAAATATCAGTTCATTTGCCAGTTTTCTTTCCTAGGTATGGGGTTTACTAATGTACAGCAGAAATGGAAGGTGATTCACTTTAAATATTGTAAGGGTACTCAACAAATGTAATCCCAGTTATTCGCCATACTGTCCATTCTGTCCATCAGTTTTGGCTGATACCTTACACATTTTTTGGAGTTGTAAAAATGTTTACAAACTACGGTGCTTGCTACGAACTAAACTAAAGAAAATGGGATATGCAAAGTCAACACTTTCCTGGGAACCTGCAATCCTTAATATAACACCAAGAAATCTACCTAACCTGCACCAAACATATCGTGATCCCGATGTCTGCATCAATAAAATTCTACATAGTGAAAAACTGGTTAGATAGATACAAAGTTACTTGGGAAAACTTTAAAAATATGGCTTCTAAATATATTCTATACTTTAAAAATATGGCTTTTAAATATATTCTATCACATAAACTAGTTACTAGAAACCAAATGAAGGTCTCCTACTATCAGAAATATTGGAAATGTCTTTTGGACATTATACTTGGAGACCAAAAATGATCCCTGTTTAAGAAAATACTAATATTAACCCTACTTAACAAGTAATGTTTCTTGCACCATATACTGATAAAAATTGAAGACCCAAAGTAAAATAAAGTAAAATTATATTATTCTGTCTTTTTTTTTCCCCTTTCTCTCCCATTCTTTATTTCCTCAGTCTTTTTTCTTTCTCCTTTTCTTTGCAACAAAATAATTATGGTGACATTAGGTTGTAAATACTGTAAATAGTTATTTTTGGGTATCACTTTTACATTTGTATACTATTGTGTCTCTCATATAGGCGCTCATTTTAATAAATTGCTATTGTTACTTACTTGTACACAAACGGAAAGTGTCTACAGTTAGATGTGCTTCAAATTAAATTTATCATTGTCTTTATATGTACTGAAAAAATATATTGTAAGGGACCCATGTTGTATGGATTATGGATTGCATAACCTTGAAGTGAGATAGCGATACTGTTTTCATACAAGTAATTTTCAGTCACAATTCTTTACTGTGTTGTCTTGAATTCTGATTCTGAAGAGCTTCCTTTTCAGTAGCAAAGTAATATTTCTAACTGCTTCTAAAAGTAGAAAACGCCTAACTTCCTCTTTACCTTATCACTGTGTGATCAGTTGTTTGTGTTTTTTTTGGCTTTCCCCGGTTAGGGCTCGCCACAGCGGAATTCCGGTCCGCTAATGATTGGTAGTGGATTTTTACATACCGGGTTACCAGCCCTGACGCACAACCTTCAATGAAGGCACGCACCATTCACGTATGCCTCCACACAAAAGATGCTCTAGCTGAGAATCGAACGGGACAACGTCTTGCTATGAGGCGACAACGCTACCGCAGCACCACCACCACAGTGTGATCAGTAAATAGATGCATAGCATCTTTTATTTTTATTTGATTTTAGTTTACCTGGTTTGTCTGACTGGGTTTAGTCAAAAAAAAAAATCCCTTTTCAATGGAGGCCCGAGAAGAAAAGCTCCAACACATTCCAAACATTTTTAAAAATACATTTGGTATAATAGAAATGAACAGACATTAAGTAATGTACATTAACAGTTACATATACATTTGCTAATTATATTACATTCATGTGAAATAAAGGCAACTAGTATGGTATAAAAGATACGTATGCCTTTAGTAGATGTTGAACATTTAGCATTTGAAGAGGTGTATTAGTGGGTTTGTCAAACAGGTAATAAATAGATGTTCTCATTAGTGATTAGAAATGAAAAGAAATGGAAGTGAGGGAAGGAACTCAGTAGGACAAAAAAAGTTAATGTTGTAGTTAAGAGGTGAGGGTTTTAAACACGTTCAGAGACAATTATATGGCTGTCATAAGGTTTATATTAGAAGTTTAGAGGTAGAGTGGTCTGCAGTGTCACAAAACTACTAAGTGGCTGTGAAATGCTAGTAAAAATATTCAAGTACTGGTAAAGACTGGCGGTGGGACATATGACTCTGACTAAAGATAAATAGTTTGACAGTATTTCAAGCTGAAGATTACAATGACTTTTATCTTCTTAAAGGATAAATGTTGTGTTTTAAATTAATTTACATTCTCTATGAATTTCAGTGGTAATGGTAGCATCTAAAGCTCTACCACAGAACAGTGGAAGAACATGTTTGCCCATGGCTCTCCTTTTTAGCAGAAAATTATGTAAAGAATGTGAGTGGGAAAGCAAAGAAGTTTAGCAAGAAATATGCGGTGGTGGTGCTGCTGTAGCGTTGTCACCTCACAGTAAGATGTTGTCCTGTTCGATTCTCAGCTAGAGCGCCTTCTGTGTGGAGACATGCGTGAATGGGCGTACCTTCATTGAAGGTTGTGCGTCAGGGCCGGCAACTCGGCACATAAAAATCTACTGCCAATCATTAGCAGACCAGTGTTCCACTGTGGCGACCCCTAACCGGGAAAAGCCGAAAGACACAACAACAAAAAACAAAAATCACTATTTAATATATCCATTTGATAAGCAGGTAGGCCAACTGGGCACACAATCCCATTTCAGGGGTGACAGAGGAACAATGTCTAGTTAAGTGATTTTCTCAAGTAGATAAACTTGACAAATGAGGACTGAAGGAAGCAAACCCTATACTACAGGAACTATAGCTTACAGTCTTAACCTTGTGTTCCAACAGTCAGAGACATATTTACCTTGAATGGAGTACTGCCATGTGTTGTAATGTTGCTCTGTTGTATGAGCCAACAGTATTTATATATTCTGGGCTTCAAACAATTCTAATATTGGCTTTATGCCAGCAAATAGTTAATCCTTCCATGAAAGTCAATCCTGTGTCCCAAAACCACATAACTAATAATGGGACATATAAAAACTAGCTTCTTTGTTGCAACAGTTAACCTCTTGTCCCTTATATACTCATACAGAAGATTATTTCTAGAGCTTTCTAAACAGGAATTACAGTATTTTTGTATGATTTTTAAATACATTATTTTATTTTAGACACCTGGACTTTCAATGGGTAGACATGTAGATTATGAAACTTCTTATATCTCTAACACTAGACTGTTCTTGGTCTGTGTAGCTGCATTTAAGTCAGCATAAGTGGTGGGATATGTTCACAGACTTGGCTCAACTGCATAACTTCACAAGTTAATCATAAAACTGGATACTTAAAGTTGAAAGAAAAACATGTCTAAGCTTCACAGTCCAGCGATAAACTGTAACTTGATGCTTGGATCCTCGTTTTCTAATACCGTTTTACGACTTATTCCTGCTGGGGCCGTGGTGCTGGAGGCAGTTCAATGTCCATCCTGTACTGGCAGGCTAATTTACTTCTTTACTTGTTAAAGTTACATGGAACCTTAAAACAAGCATGCAAGAGTTAACCTTCAGCTTTCAGAAGTAAATTGCTCTGCCCAGCCTCTGTTTTATTGTGCTTGTTTTGGCCTGTGCCAGAATGGAGGTGAGGGTGAGGGGCAGGGTTTTATGAACGCCATTAATTCATTAGTGTGATGTGGGGGAGAGCTCTACCACACATCTAAATAAGACAGTCTGTCTCCAAAACAAAATTAAGGATTATTTCCTTAAATGGAATGCAGCTGGAATGTGTTTGCTTGGATACTTATACATGGCTTGCCAGATGTGTCCAGTCCATTTAAAGTTCTGTCATTTATACCCATTACATGCCCAAGTTGTGCATCTTATACAGATGTCAAGCTTGTGCCTGGATCCTTGCCCAGTAGATTCACCCTGTGCTGGGATTTCTGTCAACAAAGATTGCTGCTTGCAGTAGGCTGCATGCCACATGATCATTTTGCTTGCTGCCACAGATAGAAACCGTCAGACTTAGTGTGTTATTGCATTGTGACACTCATCTGTTGGCCATGCTTGCGACTATACTAAATAATTCCTCATGTTCATGAAGTTGGATGCTTATTGGTAGTGGCCTTTAAGAAATTAAAGAATGCCAGAAATCCATTATAAGGGACAGTTATGGATGGATTAGGCAATGTGTAGGTCTGGCACTCTGTTCACCTCCTATTAAAATAGTTTCAGGAGAAAATAAAATATTATTCCATCATCTCACTGTACAACAGGGGACAAATTTGATTCAGCTGATGAGATAAGTGGCAGAGATTATGCTGTGGACTGACAAACTACTTTCTGAACAGTGGCTATTGTGACTGAAGTTGTGGCTAAAGGCAGAAATGGAAAATAATAAGAACAAACAGCATTCTACCTTTATTACACTCTTGATTGTTGCACCCACTTTGCCTTCCCCTCCAGTTCCCATTTTATACTTCTTGAAGGCACCTGATATCCCATGTTATTTTTTTCATTTTTCCTCTTTTTTCTTTGAACTTAATTCACCCTACTTGTCTGGTTAGACTGCTTGCTTTCCTTGCCTGGTCGTGTTTGCCAACTGCTACATCTGATATGTTGTCCCCCCCCCCCCATTTATTTCTCTTGCTTCTTATTCCCCAGATTTTTTTCAAAGCTACATCTCACCTTCTTCTGATCCCACGTACTGAGTTTATTTGTGTGTGGTGGCCAGAAAAAGACAAAGCTGAAAAAAGTCAAAGGAGCATAGAGATGGGCAGTTTTGTATTCTTCAATATCACAGCAGTATGCGGAAAATATATCATTCATGGTAAAGTAATTGGGGATATGCTAATATTTCCTTTTAGTTACTAGGTATGAGTGATTGTCTGAGCCATTTAATATCACAAAGCTGTGTTTAGCTTAATGGATAGTAGACCACTCTGCTACTGCCGTTGTACACTATTAGAAAGCAGCAGATACTTACAGTGTCTTGCATTAATCCTTTATTACTACACCTTTCTTTATGCTTGCCTACATTTATTGCTGTTATTATACCTGTCAGGGTTTGTAGACAGTATTCTACTGAGCCCTTGTGATGTCCTCCATTTTTAAATCTTGTCAGATCTAACCCTTTTTTGCTATTCATTTTAGAAGTGTAGAATTCCAAGTAGGTGGCATAGAGGGACAAAGCCCTGACAACAATCCAGGCAGCCTAATTTAAGTTAGCAGCTAAGGTGCAGGAGGGAGTGATGAGGAATGAAAAGGTATCATCTGATCACCTCTTCCAGGGAGAGGATATCCGGATGTGCTGGGAGCACATGAACAATTTCTGTTGTACTACTGGAGATAACAATGCCGTAATAAAAAACAGTGATGTAGCAGGTAGGTGAGTAAAAGATGGATGTGCCACCATCTAGTTGGTAGCATTTCCTCGTGGTTCAGTTGCATCCCCAACTAGGTGATGTCAGCCCAACATGTAAGAAGGCGGTATGGCTTAACAGACAACCCCAGCCAACTGGAGTATTACAGCCCTAGCTTCTAAACTCCACCCGTCTTGTCATAGGGGCAATCATAGCCTGATGGCCAATATTTTATCCATGCAGAAGGAAGAGGTCCCCCATGAAAAGGACATGCTCAGACTACCCAGAGATGAGGTTCCACTGGGGACAGAGGGGGATATGGGGGTAGATGGGAATCTGAAATATGCAGTAGCTAAGCCAAAAATAAATAAATTGTAGATTATGTCTACAGCTTTTCCCCTGTCTACTACACTGGTTATCTAACAAGCAAAATGCTGTAGATTTATTTGACATGGCCTTCCCAGTGTCAAGCCATATTGCTATATGTCCTCTGTCTCAGTACCCCATCTTCAGAAGTTATTTTATAAATCCCCAGTCTTGAGTGTAAACAGTATAGCAGGGTGCTACCTCTGTTTTGCTTCTGCATTTATAAAGGATTTATCGACTGTCATTGTCACAGTGTTTGCTATAAAAAGACGTGTAAGAGTTTTTTCAATGCATGCCTTAGCTGTCTATGAAATCTGGAATGAACACCATTTAGGCCTATTTCCTTATCTATCTTTAATTTTAGAATATGTTTCTTTTTTCTAAAGAACTGCTTTCAGTCCACACTTTTCTGCATATTTTGACAAGATTTGATGCATTGCATTTTACTGGTAAGTCTTTTTGTTATTGACTAAAATAGATCTTGCCAAAATATGTTTAAATGGCTGGAACAGTACTGACTGCCAGGGTAATAGGGCCACCTAGACAAAGACAGAGCAAGAGAGACAAAGAAAAAAATTAGGGAAGTCTGTGCTGCTGAAAAAAAGTAAACATAAAAGTTGAAATAAGCTGGGCATCTCAGAACAGCAACGCTTTAAACCTTTAACATTGGGTGCAGCTATCTGTGTACCAGGTAGCATTGCTGTAACATTCATTGCTGAGATAATGTGGTTTTCACCTGACTTGTACATTTAGATTACTTTTTAAAGAGTTTGACTGTAGATTAGCAAGAGTAGCACGTGAAATCATGTTCTCCATTACCACTGTTCAAGCCTTCAGAGGCTTGATCCACATCTACAAGTGATATAGGATCAATGGATGTGTCACTCTCAAATTCAAGTACTTATCTGTCATTATTTCATTATTTTTAAAGGTTTTGTGATTTGTGTGTAGGGCATATTTAGCTACTGCTGTCACGCTCAAACAATGATGGTTTGATGGGTGAGGAACTGTGTGTGTGTGTGTGTGTGTGTGTGTGTGTGTGTGTGTGTGTGTGTGTGTGTGTGTGTGTGTGTGTGTGTGTGCGTGTGAGCAAAATGTGAAACAGCAGAGGTGTTAAGCAAATTGTGGTAATTCAAGAAGAAGGGTTAATTTGTTTGTGAAAGCAACTAATTTACACATGTTTGAACCAATTTTAAAATATCATTTGTAGGGAGTGCATGTACCTGAAACAAACTGAATAAATTAACAGAATTTCTTTCACTTAATCACAAAGTTTGTCAGTAAAGTCTTGTGTTTTTGTGTGTGTGTGTGTGTGTGTGTGTGTGTGTGTGTGTGTGTGTGTGTGTGTGTGTGTGTGTGTAGTGAGGGTTAGCCAGTGTGTAAAAGTGATTGCTTTAGTGCTACTTGATCACCCTTAAACAGCCATGACTTGGTGTGTGCGAACATAATTTAGTCACTGTTAAATATCTGATGTGTACCTTGTCAAAAGGTGACATCTAGAGGACTTAGTCTTTGCTTGAATGGAAGTGACTTGCTATCTCTTAGTCACAGTTAACTGGTTGAGGATGATAGGTTGGACGAATGTGTGGGGGGGGGGGCACATGCATTGAGTAGGTGAGGTTAATATGCAGGACAATTACCTTACTTGAGTTTTATCACCCTTAAACAGTCATGGCTGGGATGTTGTTTGTGTGTCTGTGAAATAAGTTAAATGCATTTCTCTGGGAAGGATTTATTTAATTTGCTCACTGTCAGACAGTGAGACATCTAAGGTGTGCCTTGTCAAAAGGTGACAACTAGCTGAGCTAGTCTGTGCTTGAAAAAAAAATGACTTTCTGTCTCTTAGTTACAGTTAAATGATTATAGACAGGAACTGGATGATTGTGTGTGTGATTGTACATATAGGTTTGATGCAAGAATAATATGTTACTATGGGCAGAATTACTTTCACTTGATCACTGTCATACATTTGATGTGTAGCCTATCAAAAACTGAGTGGATTTAGGCTGTATGTGAAAGCAATTAGATGATCTCAGTACAACTTGATCACAGACATAGATCTGGATTGTCAAGAGCTGAGTGCGTGTGTGTGTATAAGTGTGTCTGTGTTTACATGTATGCGCACACTTCCATATTTGTGTGTGCACATGCATATGTGTGTGGTGTGTGTGTCTGTATATGCAAGTGCATGTGCAAAACAACATGAAATACATTACTATATAATGACTAAATATCTTTCAGTAGATTGAATTAGGGCGGCCACGGTGGTGCAGTGGTTAGCATTGCCGCCTCACAGCAAGAGGTTCTCCGGTTCAATCCTCGGCTGGGGTGCCTTCTGTGCGGAGTCTGCATGTCCTCCCTGTGGTCGCGTGGGTTTCCTCCGGGTGCTCCGGTTTCCTCCCACATCC
The DNA here is from genome assembly GCF_019279795.1 of Protopterus annectens. NCBI lineage: Eukaryota > Metazoa > Chordata > Ceratodontiformes > Protopteridae > Protopterus > Protopterus annectens. The sequence goes on from NC_056746.1 coordinate 804,348,658, forward strand.
CAAAGACATGCTGCAGGTGGATTGGACACTCTAAATTGGCCCTAGGTGTGCATGTGAGTGTGCCTTCTGTGGAAGGTTGGGCGCTGGGCTGGCAACTCAACACTGTAAAACTCCACTGCCATTCAATGTGCGGACAAGGTGATCCACTGTGGCAACCCCTAACCGGGAAAAAGCCGAAAGAAGAAGAAGATCTTTCAGTAGATTGAATTACAACATTGGGAATTGATCCAGTCAAATGAATGCTTAACCTGAGAGCATCATAGGGATCTTTTATGTCACAGACTGTTTGAAAGCAGCTGACTGTGTTCAGGGGATCACAGTAACAGTTCATGGATCTTTATTCTGTGGAACAATGGTTGTATATGTCAAACTGAAATATATGGCTATGGATGTAATTTCTTTTTCTTAGCTACAGCATTAGGGAGTGTTTCATTCTTGAAATGCCATCCTTTGGATGAGATTTTAAGTAGAGTTCATACATAAGTGGTAGCTTTGGTGGATGTTTAAAATCTCAAAGAAATGATCAAAAAGATTAGGGATCGTTATTATTAAAGCACATTTTATTGACACATATGCACATTATTCACATTCCTTTTTCTGTATTTATACCATTTCATTTTTATGTCTGTGTTGAGCCTGCACATTACCATTTTAACTACAAACAGCATTTAATCTTTTTGAGTACTTCATGTAACATACATTGCTTATAATTCAGTAAACCTTGAGATCTTTTTTCCACAAACCAGAATGAACTTAAGTATTCTGCCTTCTCCCCATCTGTCATATCCTCAATATTTACAGTTCCTTTATCTTTATTAACACTATTTAATCAGTTTTATAAATACTAGCTATTTTTTTTAAGCATTCCTTAACCTCTTAAATACATTATGTCCCCTCAAAACCAACAACTTCTTGTTTAAATAAATATTTCCTCTGAATAGTCATATTTTATATTCTTTGCCAGCAATTTATCCATAGATAACATCCACATAAAGTGCAAATTTTCATGTATATTTATTGAAATCTTTTTTCCTTCTAATAACACACTTTTTTATTCAGTAGCATCTTTCCAAAAAAACTCTTGTTATTGTCTCAAAACATTTTCTTTATTCCAGACATGTCAGCTGCATCTTCTATTGTATAATTCTCTTTTGATGATTTAATTTCACACTCCTCTTCTATTTTTTTCTTTTTACCTCTGTCAGTACTTTTACCATACATCATTATATTTTCTTGACTGTTCTCCCCATCAGACTTTCTATTTATTTATATGTTTTTAAGCAAACAACAAAAATTCATTGATGCCATCAAATTGGATTTAATAACTAAGATCTTTCTTTCTTTCTATCATTATAAAATACACCACTAATGGTATAGTTTAATCAAGATCTCCACGTAAAGGTAAAGTATTTGTAACAATTTTTTTTTGTTTTGTTTTTATTGTTCAGGTAACCCCCCCAAAAAAAATAAAATAATAATAGATATGCCCAGAAGATCACCATTAACTATATTTCTTTTATTTGCAAATGGTATCTTATACACTGTCCACATACTAATACCTTGTCTTATACTACCAAAGTTTTGCGTATTATAACATTTCACTTTTTCCTTTAATTGTTCCTAACACAGTAATATCTTCTTAATTAAATTATTCGATGTTTTACTTTTTCTTCTGTAAAACCTTTAGTTTTAGTTTTGTAATGACCCAAACCCATATTTTTTAATTATCCTCCACTTCTGTTATATTGTATCATTTATTTTCCCTTTAAAAGTATTTATTATTATTTATTTAACATTTGTTTACCAAGAAAGTCTGACTTGGAACGAGCCAATTTTCAGCAGAGGCCCGGGGAGAAACACTCCAGATGCATGTCTTTGTAACATGGGAGGAAACCTACACGAACACAGGGAGTACATGCAGACTCCGCACAGAAGGCACCCCAGCCAAGAATCAAACTGGAGAACCTCTTGATGTGAGGCAACAATGCTAACTGCTGCACCACTGCATAAATTATGGCGATTGGCAGTCATTCGTGTTGTACTATTTCTTATTTTCTTCTTTTACTTGTTTCTACTGTAGCATTCATTAATCCTTAAGTCCTTCTCTATCTTAATCTTTTTCCGCCAACCATGTGTTTACCAAACTTCTACTTCAGAACTGTTCTAATTTTTTTTTAAATATAGCCATTACTTTTTGCCTGTTATATAGTATTCCACAACTTTCCAAGCCTAGTTATGATGGCCATGGTTCCTTTGATCGCTCCACCGTTACTTGGATAACTGTGGTAATTCTAGAGCTAATACATGCTGACGAGCGCTGACCTTCCGGGGATGCGTGCATTTATCAGACCAAAACCAATCAAGGGTGAGAGTCTGGCATAATGGTTAAGGTGCTTACCTTAGAAACACAAGGTGCAGGGTTTGATTCTGACATGGGGTAACTGGCTAGGCTTAAAATGGCCCATAAGGGCAGTTAGACTAGTACTACTAACCTATGAACCTAACCTAAGCCATTATATGCTCCTTAAATATATGACAAGCTACTCTCCCACCTTCTTATTTCCTCCTGTGGTACTATCTACCGTTTCCTTTCTCATCAGAAGCAAATCACTTACTTTCCATTTCTTAAGTGATTTCAGTACCCATATATAATTATCATTAATATTTTGAATCTACATTTCACAGACCTACAGGTTTCTAGTTACCTATGACTTCTTCCTCACCATTTTCAATGTACGTTTAATTGTCATTCTACATATTTCCTTCTCCTCTAAACCTTCTTAAAGACTTTGAGTGAGAATTTCCAAGAAATATCTATTTACCGTATTCGTTTTTGTGCAAAATAATATAATAAACTCAAATTTCTTTAGGTATTGAGTCTTCATTTATAATTTCAATAACATTTCCAATGTAATTTCTCTGTGTAACATCTGAATTTGTTCTTGGTGCAATTTCTTCACTGAGCTTTTTTTCTAATTCTGTATCACCTTCTTTACACATCTTTTTAACATTTTATTCTACAACCTCTATGATACCTTCTTCATTGTTCAATTTATACTGTCCTTGTTTTTTATTCATCAATATATTCATTAGGTTATTTTCCTTTTTATCACATTCAGCACATAATGGAATTTTTTTCCCTTCATTCCCCTTAATTATCTTTGTTTTTTGGCAATTTATTTAATTTTCCATAGTATTTCTATAAATGTCTGTTTCCCTTTCCTTAGGTCATTAACATGTACATTCTCTTGGATTATTCTTACATTTGTACTAAAAACATGTTCATGATAAAACTGTTTTTTTTAACCACTTACCCCAAAAACTATACTCATCTTAATGACCTATTTCTTTTTATACATCTTGAAATCTTTATGCTATACTCAGGGGTGGCTTGTGCTATTGGACTGCAGCCCTCCCACTTAGAAATAAAAGAAATTAATAACGTGAAACATAAACTTAAAAAAAAAAATTCTTTTTTAATGAGTACCTGAACTGCCGCACATGCGCAGACACACTCAGACTGCCCCACAGATGCTCAGGAATCTGTGCAAACTCTGACTGCCTGAGTCAGCAGTCCAGATGCAGAGAAGGTATTTTCTGCCCCGCAGATGCCCAGGAATCGGACAGAACAGAAGAGCTCCAGACTGCTTGATCCGCAGACAGGACCAATCAGCAGAGAGGTGAGCAGGGATTCAAGCACAGGACCAATCAGGAGTGAGGTAAGTTGAGTTCTAAGCTCTTGCAGGGAAGCGTTAAGTCCAGCGCGGGTTTGCTGCTTCGAGACAATGGAGTTGGACCTGGTTTACTGCTTCTGGACCCATTTACAGGTAATGGAGTGTGTGTGTGTGTGTGTGTGTATGTGTGTGTGTGTGTGTGTGTGTGTGTGTGTGTGTGTGTGTGTGTGTGTGTGTGTGTGTGTGTGTGTGTGTGTGAAATGCCCTTGTTAACACATAGTGATGGGTAGAAATACTCAGGCTTGAATCCTGTACCTTGGATGCAGGTGGCAAGGACCTGAATTCCCTTCCCACCACTATTTGTAAAAAATTCAGATTTTTGCCTCATATTTGTTATGTTCCTCATAAAATCTGTGGTTTCTGTATCTTCATATTTCCTTTCAAAGGTTTGTAGTGCAGTGGTGCACTGGTAGCATTGTTGCCTGGCAGCTACAGGTTTTCTGGTTTGATTCTTGTCTGGGGTGCCTTCTGTGTGAAGTCTGCATGTCCTCCCATCCCTTACAAAGATGTGTCTGGAGTGTTTCTCCCTGTTCTGCTGAAAATTGGCTTTGTTTTGTTCCAAGTCAGACTAGTTTCCTGGTTAAGTTAACAAATGTTTAAAAATAACAGACATTTGAATTTCAGACTTCATATTCTTCAGAAAGTACATGGTAAAACAAAACCTTTTATTCTAGCAATTGTCTAAGTTTATAACATAGATATTTGAAATTTGCCCATATTTTTGGGACTGTATTCCCCCATTATTGGCCTCGTCCAGGTATTTTGTGCTAAGGTTGAGAGCTATTGTGAGAATTGGATTCACTGAATATGTTTGGCAGCTGTATTCCCACATTTTTAACTTTTTTCAGGTGTTTTTTGCTAAGAGCTTGACAGCTATGGTGAGAAATGAATTCACTAAATTGTAGCAATTTAAGTTTGTCTTCCTCTGTTTCAGCTGATTTGGCATAGTGGTTTGTTTCTCTAACTGTTTTGCACAGGATCCTCTGGGTTCAAGACGTGGCAGTGAAATGTATGGTGGTAACACAGCATTTTATTCTTGCAACTTTCCAACATTATACAAGCAATGTTTAAAATGTGTCCCTGGTTTTTGGCTTTTGTCCCCCCCCCCAATAAATTTTGGCTTTTTCCAGATTTCTTGTGCTGCAAAGTTCAGATATACAGCTGAGTGTCGAGTAGATTTTATAAGGAGCTGAGAGCTGCAGGGGAACAAAAGTTTAGTGCTGCTTATGCTAAGTCTGCTTTTATTGTTAATAGCACAGCAGGTAGTGCACTTGCTTTTGATGCAGAAGGCTGTGGGTTCTACTCCCACAGTAGGTAGATGCATTGCTGATACTGTACTGTGTTGTAAAGGGGGTGGATGCTGCAGTAGTTTTTTGGCAAAGATACTTAGTAACTATGAACCTGTTATCAGTTTGCTATCCATTCCCTATTGCGGTATTACTAGCTTATCATTTTTTAATGCATGCAACATAGGCAATTTATTCTTCAAGGGCAACAGGCACTTTATTTGTAGATGAAACAATGACATATAAAGTTGTTTGCTAGCAGCAACCTCTTTATTAGTTACAGATTTATTTAATGTGGATTTTACTACTTCAGAGATTGTGCATATTTACTGATACTGGTGGACTATAGAAGGTTGAGTAGACGTTTTATGATGGAAATGTTCTGAATTGGGCAGTTTTGTCATTGGTGCATGCATTTTGTTTCATTGTTTACTGGAAAAATGTTCAAAACAATAAATGTAAAATGCTCTCTAACAACTGTACTGTATTATACAAGGAATATAATGTAATACAGTCAGGAAGGTGTATCAAAGAGCATGTGTATGTTTTATGTTCAAGGGGCCTATGATTTTGAAAACAGCCCAAAGTTAATCTTTATCTGCCACTGGCAAAATGTATTTTCTTTGAATGTGGGTTTCAATGCTGTTTCAATGCATGTGAGTTTCAATGGCAGGGAAGTTTTAATGCTAAGTCTATTTTCATTGTGAGACTGCATTGCTTTGTTTAACAGATATCTATTAGGGTTTGTGCTGCAAAATGCAAAATAAAACTTTCAAATGAAATCTAAATCATCACAGAAGTAAAGCAGTATGCACATTACAGTGTTTATGGTAAATGGGGCAAAATAACCAAGGAATGGGACGTTGGAATGGCTGCAGGGGGGAGGCTCCATTCGACCATGATTTTGTGAGGGGGGTGAAGGGTAGCAAACTCAGACAGCCCCGGTTGAACTATACCTCTCAGTTGTCCATATTTTTGCAGAATGAATAGATATTTGCTTCTTATTTTTGGTTTGTTCCTCATAAAATTTGTTAGGAATGAAGTCACTAAATGACAGACATTGAGTTTCAGACATCATAACCTTCAGAAAAATGCATGCTAATGCAAGACCTGTTATTCTATCAACTGTCTTAAGTTTATACAAGAGCAATTTTTAGCAGTGTTTGTATGTTCCCCCAATATATTTGGCCTTGTCCAGATTTCCTACATTAAGAGGTTGAGAGGTACGTGCAAATCGCTTTGTAGAATTAGGAATATCCAAACCTCTCAATTGTCCCCAATTTTGGCTCAAAATGTTGCTCTCCCCTAATAATCCCTCCTCAAAATGGCAATTTTGGAAGAAAACGTGGAGGGTTTACAATTATATATAAGTGTAATGATCAGAGTTATAGATTACTTTTATTTCACACAAAGCTGGCGCCCAAGAGAAATCAGTCCAAAGAGCGGAAAATCCGCTACGCTGTAGATAAACAGTTAAAGCTGGCAACTTTTCAAAATGAATAAGAACTGTTACTGAAGACCAATGGTAAAATCCAAATGAAAGAAAGCGCAAAAAATCCCTTTAACGCAAAATTTATTAATTACACAAGTTAAGCGTTTTCGCTGAAGCCACAGCTCCAGCTTCCTCAGATGTACAACAAATTACAATCAAACACCACTTTTAAAATGCGTACTAAGCGCGGGCTTTTTTACTAGTAAAATTTAAAGGCATATTAGCCCTTCTTTTAAAATACTAAACGCATCTACACTAAATGCGCTATTCTAAATGAGAACCAATAACCTTAACTAACTTGCTTCTTTTGTATTCTTAATAAAAGTGTATGTGTATGTTAACCAATCCAACATCCAGATGATAGCAAAAACACTTATTGTAAGAAAGTTGAACTTGAAATTATTTTTCAACGACAATTCTGCCATGTGTAATGACAACTTAAAACTAGCTAGTTCCTTTAACCCCCCCTTACATACAGGTTTATTCTTGTTTGAAAAGATTTGCGAATTGGATTTTAGATTTTTGTCCTGTTCAAGAGCATTGACAAATGGTAATTTAGAATATAATGCCACACAGGAGCAATTGTCTGCTTTGGATGAACTATGTAAAGCCCCAGTCAGGGTTTTAAAACCAGACAAGGGTGGTGGGTTGGTTATCCTTGATAACTTTAAATACACTGAGAAAATGGAAAATATTTTGGAAGGTACTGCATACAGTTCTTCATCCTTGAATGAAATGAATATTTCATATTGTAGGAACAGAAGTTATTTTAGGGATTTGCACATTAATGGGAACATCAATTCGGACACTTACAACTACATTGATATTATTATGCCAAAAACACCTGTGGTTTTTGGCATTCCCAAGATGCATAAAGACTTACTCAATCCACCTTTTCGAGCTCTTATTGATAGCCGTATTTCTTCTACATATCCTTGTGCCCAATTGGTGGATCACATTTTGAGTAAACATTTGAAGTATTTTACCCAAATATGTAAAGACTCATGGTCTTTCCTCGAAAAGATACAAAGAACAGAATTTAAAGACACATTAAACTTGCTTACTATTGACGTTATTGATCTATATACATCAATACCACACATTGAGGCAATAGAATGGATTACCCTCTTGTTAATAGATTTGCAAGTTCCTAAGCAGGAAATTGACACCATCTCCCAACTACTTGATATTATACTATCTTCAAATTATTTCACCTTTAATGGGAAATATTACAAGCAAAACCAGGGTGTAGCGATGGGGTCCCCTTGTGGCACCTGCGTCGCAAACCTGTTTATGGCGTATTGGGAGAAGCATTTTCTGTTTAATAACAACGATTTCATGTGTTTAATCAAATTCTATACTAGGTATTTGGATGATATTTTTATATTGTTTGATGGTAATAACATACAGGCTGAAAATTTTGTAACATCAATTAACAGTACCACTGAATTTTTAAAATTTACATCCAAATTTTCTGAATTAGAAATTGATTACCTAGACGTTAAATTGTCTAAGGACTTTACAAAAGGTCTATTTTTTTCTAACATATATAGAAAGCCCACTTATTGTAACTCACTGCTACATTTTAAAAGTAGTCATCCCTTTAAACAAAAGAAAGCTATTATTAAGGGACAAATAATACGAGCTTCTAGAATGTGTAGCAGTGAGAACCTGTTTTTGGATGAATGTGAGCTTCTTAAGAAAATGTTCACCAATAGAGGGTACCCAGTATTGCTATTTAATAAAATTTTTGATGAGGTCACTAACAAAAGAAATTTAGGTTTGTATCCACCTCTTTTATCGCAGGGTCAAAGGGTTACAACTACTACAGTGGATATCTTAGGTACAGGCACAAATGACGATGGTGTAGATAAAGCGATCATTCCTGTGTTGGATGTTACTAGTGGTATTGTAGGGAGTAGCTTTATTACCAGCTTTAGTTTGGACTCAAAAGCTATTGAGTCTATCCTTTATAAAAACTGGTACTTTATTACCAATGATGAACAACTTTTAGAAAAATTTGGACTCAGACCTAGGGTCATTTACAGAAGGGGACACAACCTGAAATCAATCTTGGAAAGACCTAAAGCATCTGATTGGGCACTAAGGAATAAGGGTTGTTTTCAATATGGCAATTGTAAATATTGCCATTTAGTAAGGGCAACAAACTCTTTCACAATTCGTGACAAGAAATATGACATTAAACACAAATTAAACTGTGACTCGAGGTCTATAGTGTATTTGGCTACATGCACTTGTTGCTCAGCTTTTTACGTGGGTAAATCTGACAGGAGACTGCGTGACAGGGTGTACGAACACACTTATGCTATGAGGAAGAAAAATAAAATTAACGCACTAGCAAAGCACATAGATAAACATGCTGGGCACAGTTTTCAGTTCTTAGCTATAGATCAAGTCCTCAAATCGGAAAGAGGTGGTCCAATTTCACTGTTTCTTGAAAATAGAGAACTAGAGTGGCAACTATTATTGGACTCATTCTCCTTCCCGGGTTTGAATGAACACTGCAACATTGCTTGCGTATTAAAATTAAAAAGTTATAAACGTTGACGCATCCAAGATGGGTAAGATGGTTCCAATTTTTAAGGAACTTTTTTATCATGGTATTATGGTCCTTTTGGTTAGGGTACATGTAGTACTACTTAAGGCGCAATATGTTGAGTAATAAACCACACACCCTGCTTATGGGTATGTGTGATGATTTATTGGGTTATGGTAATTTTAAGCATCATACTACTAGTGAGTAAATATATGCATAACATTTGTATGTAATTTTTAAAGGATAGTTTGTTTACCAAAATAATAGATGGTTAAGTTGGGGGGTAACATACAAAAGTAGTGCGCATTATATTGCATATTATTGTAAAGAAAAACTGAATTTCAATATTATTTTAGTTCTTTTATTTTTATTTATGCTTATTGCTGTTTTAGGTAGAAATTAATCGGTTTATAATATTTCATATGTAGATATGAATTGCTGCTTCAGGTTGTTTTTGATATCATCTGGATGTTGGACTGGTTAACATACACATACACTTTTATTAAGAATACAAAAGAAGCAAGTTAGTTAAGGTTATTGGTTCTCATTTAGAATAGCGCATTTAGTGTAGATGCGTTTAGTATTTTAAAAGAAGGGCTAATATGCCTTTAAATTTTACTAGTAAAAAAGCCCGCGCTTAGTACGCATTTTAAAAGTGGTGTTTGATTGTAATTTGTTGTACTTCTGAGGAAGCTGGAGCTGTGGCTTCAGCGAAAACGCTTAACTTGTGTAATTAATAAATTTTGCGTTAAAGGGATTTTTTGCGCTTTCTTTCATTTGGATTTTACCATTGGTCTTCAGTAACAGTTCTTATTCATTTTGAAAAGTTGCCAGCTTTAACTGTTTATCTACAGCGTAGCGGATTTTCCGCTCTTTGGACTGATTTCTCTTGGGCGCCAGCTTTGTGTGTTTTTTGCTGGTTCATTACTGTTTGTCTTTTTATTACTTTTATTTCAGTAATGCATGTAGATGCTCTTATTTTGTTAGCTGCTAAAGTTAACAGTGTTAATATTAAAAAGGTGTCCCTTTTTTTACAGGTTCCCAGCTGTATTGTGTGGCAACTTTATATTTTTGCATCACATTTTTGGTCTTTTTCATAAAATTGTGGTTTTCTGGCAAATTAGTGGCAAGTCATTAAAGAGTGAAGTTAGAAAATAATGGCAGACATTTGAGTTTCAGATTTCATACCCTTCAGAAAATTCGTACTAATGCAAGACCTAATACTGTTCTATTACCTAAGTTAATAAGAGCAATATTTAAAAATTGTCCTTATTTTTGGGCCTGTGTCCCACTTCTAGTTCTATGTATGGCTTTGTCCAGATTTCTTGCTCTGAAGTTGAGAGGTATGAGTGTCAGAGCCATCACTGTTAGCCAGAGACATTTCAAATTGTGACATACTTGTTGCACCCCCACTCCCCATTGTAGTGGCTCTGGATGTGTCCAAGGAAGGCAAGGAGCAGTTATGCAGTGTAAGTGTGCAGAGTATATTCCCCCATCCAAGGTAGACCACAAGTACAACCATGGCTTTTCATCTGTCCTTGATTTTGCAGAATGTTCTGGTTTTCTGTCAGATTTTTATACTGTTGATTTATGCTTCTTATTATTCAGGAAATGCATGCTGTCACAGTGCCCTGTTGCTCTGTTTAAGTAGCAATGATTTAATGAGCATCAGGTAAGCTTGTCGGAGATTGTAAGATGTAAGTAAGCTTTAATAAGCGTACTGTTAAAGAATTACCAGCATTGAAAGCCTTTTCGTTGTTGCCATGCAGAGAATATTTACATAACCAGATAATGTATAAGCCTTGGGTATTGAAATGCATATGACAGTATTTGTAATAAAAGGACAGGATTACAGTATTTTCAGAAGCTCATTACATTTATTGGAGACTTGCAGTCATCTTTTGTTGGAGACTTGCAGTCATCTTTGCAGGCTTACCCGTAAACTAAACAGAATGCCAATCTATCATGTGTGGTCCATAACTTGTGCAGGAATCCTTTAAGCAATTTATCTTGAGCTTGTTTCTTGTTTGCTGTTCATTTTTTACTTTGATCATGTCTTCCCCATGAAACAAGTAGATAGTTGTGTCAGGCAGCAGGTCTTTTTTGGATAAGAAATATTTTCACAAGTGGGGGTATCACAGAGATATGCAACTTTCATCATGTTACTTGGTAATTTTATAAAGCTGAATATAAACTATAATTAGAACTGCAGTGCACGGAGTAGTGGTTTGAGTTGAGTGCTGCTTGTTTTTTTATACTTGATTTTGACTGGCATTCCAGTAATGTATTTAAAAAGTAATTTATTTTTTCATGCCTCACAACCTGTTTCCATCTGGATATTAAGTTGTCATGTAACCAATGCATTGAAATATTTTTTTCTTCTACACTTCATTTTGTCTTGATTGGACTCTCGTAATGACTGTTTGGCACCCAGGCCAGCGTATTTAATTAAAGTTCCAGTTGTTGTGGTTTTGAGCATAGCTCCACCCCTTTCTAGTTGGCCACACCCCTTCACATTGGCCCCACCCATTCAGCTGTCTCCTGCAGCCCTCTTTTAATTTGAAGTCACCAGCCATCACTGGCTATACTCCTGATTAGTGACACTGTATATAACATGGTATTGCTACTTAATGCCTTGTAATAATCCTGTAACATTGCTGTTTAATGCTAATTTATAATGAAAATTGTATATATTTTGGAGCTTTTCTCTACGGGCCTCCGCTGAAAAATGGCTCTTCAGCTCAGTCGGACAATCCCGGTCAACAAATGTAAAATAAATAAATAAAAATAAATAATTTTTTTTATAAATTAAACACCTTTCTAACAACAAATAATTCTGTTTATACTTTTTCTTAATGCTGTCCATCCAGGTGTGCAATTGCTTTAGAATTTCCTTGTGCCTTCATGTTCTCCCCCTAACTCATCTTATACTTTCTTCATGTGTTTTAACTCCACTGTCTTCCCTTTTAATATTTGTAAATGCCTTTTTAACTTGGTTACTGTGTCTTCATCACCCAGAATGAATGCTATACTTTTAGATGATGTAAAAACCCTCCAACATATATCCCATTGTGCACTTCTTATGACGTATTTGACTATATTTTATATATATATATATATATATATATATATATATATATATATATATGTGTGTGTGTGTGTGTGTGTGTGTGTGTGTGTGTGTGTGTGTGTGTGTGTGTGTGTGTGTGTGTGTGTGTGTGTGTGTGTGTGTTTAAGTTTTTAAACTTCCTTTTCTGCATGGATGCTTTCTATTGTCTTCTGTCTTCATATCTACCCACGTTATTATTTTATGACCGTTCTTAGCCTCTAACTCAACCTTTCTTTTCTGCTTTCTCAAATTGCATATAAAATGTCCCACAGTTGCAATTTCCATGTCATCACTCACACTCTCCTAACTTTTCACAATATCTGTTAATGCATATGAATCCACAATTGTTATTGGGACCCTTCTTGTCCTTAAATCTAACTAAAGCTCTTCCTGTCTTCACTATATTAATGTCCAGTAATTTTATTTCTTTATTCTTATACAGTACAGCTAATCCATTGCACTTTTTCCGGACCAAAAGTCCATACTACTTTTCCCCATTTTGCCTAAAACTGTTTTTGTTCTTTTGTTTTGGTTTTTTTTTTTTTTTTTTGCTTTTTTTCAAAACTAATAAATTATGTAACAAGTAAACAAACATATTATGGCCCATATAAACATTTTGTACTCTTTCTCTGTAAAATAATATAATATTTTCTTTGTTTTTTTTTTTTTGAAACCTTATTTCTAACACTTGGAATATATTTTCATTCACTTTATCATCACCACAGTTTCAAAGAAAAAATATTGTATCCTTTATGCCAAAAGTAAAGTTGCATGTTTATCTCTAAGAAATTGACAGCTTCTATCACTGGAAAGATGTAACCATCTAAATTCCCTGTACTTACCATGGAAATATTACCCAGCCATATTCACCACTGTACTTCATGCAAATCCAGAAAATCCAGAAGGACAGACTAGCAGTCTTTGATTAGTGCCCATCTGTGAGTCAAAATATAATTTTCTAACCTTTTTGATATGAACTGTCAAAGAGTGTATGGGACATTTTATGTTTCATATATATATATATATATATATATATATATATATATATATATAAAATATATAGATATATAGATATAGATATTGCATATAAGATTTTACAAGCATTTCACAGTAATAGCATGACAAGTAGCAGTATACCTCATTTTCTGTTATTGGTGGTTATATGACTTATTTTCATGGTAGAAATGCTATATATGTAAAATATAGCTGTATGGAGTTGGCATTACATAAGAAGTAAGAGTCCTATATATTTTTTCCAGAATAGTGACATTTTTCTGTCACTAGAATTGTGCCACTGTTATCATTGAAATAGGCAACATGTTTCGGACAAAGTCAGTATTGAATTGCTTGCTCTTTAGTTCTTAAGGGTGGAAAGGCCTTTTGTGTGCATTATGTTCCTGATGGGTTAACAGAAATATACTTTAATATTTAACTCATAGTTGTAAAGGCTTGACAGAAATACTGCTTCTTGGGAGTAGGCATGCATAGATATTTCAATGTGACAGTTTGAAAAATTGCAACATACTCAATTTTTCATTGAAGAAAATGTATGACTTCTGGTCAGGATGAAGTATTAAATATTTTGTTCTTTATTTAACTGTGTATTTATGTTTTGTTGACTGGGTTGACCCTGCTGGCCAAAGCCGTTTTACAGAGTGGATAGCTTCAACAGTAGAATGATAGCTGACAAAATATCGTAAATATATAAAGCAATTGCCTTGGTTGTAAGATAGTCTGTAAACAGTATGACTAACAGCAGAATATACAAAACACATACAACTACCAACATAAAAAAATGTATTTAAAAAAATAAAAATAAATTGTTAAAAATAAATATGTAGAGTATGTATGCATTTCACAATGCTATTAAATCAAAAGAATAATCTTACATTTGTTTTCAAAATAATGACTTTTCTGTCTGGTCAAGCCAACTTCACTGTTCAGCTGCTAAGTTCTTAAAGTGGAATTGCAGGCTTAGTTACATTATATACCTGAAAGCTCAGGTATAACTCTCAAAATGGTTTACTAATTTTTTTGCTTTCCCACATGTCCTGATCACCTGAACCTCCACAACACAATCTTTGCAGCATGGTCTTTATCCAGTCAGATATTGTGGGTTATGATTTAACCCTAGCATTCTTTCCTTGTTTATGCCTACTAACACTTCTGGGATGGGCATGCAGTGGTCATCAAGAGGGGTGACACTTCATTCCACAGATGATATAAACCCCTAAAAGCTGTACCTCCTTACAAACAGACATTTCTACAATGTCTTATTTGTCCAACAGCAAACCTAGGATGGTATGCACATAGTAACACACAAATTCTTGACCTTGTCACCTAGAAGAGGTGAACAGGTAATGCTTCATCACTTTTCTTCCTCCCACTGGCTTACTCCACTGACAAGTAGGACACTGATCGGTTTCAGGTCATCTGAGGTATAGTTAGGGCTTTATCTCTCTATGTCATGGAACAACTTAATTCTCTGAAAGCATTTTTTACAAAGAATGGTCAAAGGAGGATTGAGATAGGGATTCCTATACACAGGTTTCAAAAGTTAGCCTTTACATTAATTTCACATTCACAGTCTACCTTTTTGTAGTGTACTTATTTCACATTGGTATGGTCATATGAAGTATTCCAAAGATGAAAAAATGCAGTACATGCGCCCCCACCCAAAAAAAAAAAAATAAATATATATATATATATATATATATATATATATATATATATATAAGTTCATAGATTAGTACTAAGCTAACTGGCCATGCGAGCCATTTTAAGCCTAGCCAATTATGCCTTGTGAGACTCAAACCCTGCACCTTGTGTTTGTAAGGCAAACACTCCCAACAATATATATATATATATATATATATATATATATATATATATATATATACATATTTAAAAATTATTATCACAGGATTTCAGCAGGCTCAATAATCATATATATATATATATATATATATATATATATATATATATATATATATATCCAGAATATTGACTTTTTTTTTTGTATCACTGGAAAAATGACACCACAGACAATCTGTGTACTAACCATGACAATACAACTTATGCAAATGCAGCACTGGGTGCATTTAAGTCATTAAGAATAGCATGGACATCTCAGATGCATAATTCCATGAACGTTTTATGAAGAACTGTCAAAATGTGATTGAGATATGACATCTTATGCATATGTGCTGAAAGTGGGTTTTTACATATATTTCATAGTAGCCAGCCTGCTAAGTTAAATTTTACTTGCAATACATGTCCAGACTAGAGTTTAATTGAATTGGCATTATGTCAGATGTAAGTTTATTTTTTCATATTTTGCATCCCTCTGTTATATACAGTGCCTTAGAGTACATGAAAATAAAGTTGTATACTTATCATTATATATCCTGACTAAATGCATACTATATCTTCATATCAAGACATACTTTGCTGAGAAATATACTACAAAATTTCAAACTGTCAAAATATTTGCCCTCTTTTGGTAGTGCCACCAATATATCCAGTAGACCTGCTGATTTTTTTCTTTTTCTTTTTTTTTTTTGCATTTTATTTTACAACTAACATATACATGTGCCACGATCTGGCTGACAGACTCAGTAGATATCAGATCGTATCTGTAGTCTGGTGTTAGGACATCACAACTACAAAAATGTATTTCTCAGTTTTATTTTTAAAGTGCTGACTAACATCGTAAAGTGATTTTATAAAAATGAGCACGCAAGTGTTATGTTTTGAAAATACAGTAATAAAATCTGAAATACAGACATGTTGGCAGTTGATTGTTGAATTAAATTAAGGTCAAACTGACCAATATAAATTGAAAACTACTTAATTTACAGATTATTAAGTGTATCAGTTCTGTTCAGAGTAAGACATGTCAAAAAATCTTAAAATGTAAATATGTGTTCTTGCTGAGACTGCAATCTAAAGTGACTGATGCAGGTGAATATTAAGTTGTTATTTTAGTTTTCATTATGGTTTGAGTTGATTATTTTTGCTTGCACATCAGAAACTATCTTTCTTTTTTACCTAAAATTCTGTACAAGAGTAACACTTTCAGTGTTTTTAAAGTTGTGGCATAAAGAATAATAAGCATCTTTTTGTATTAAAATTCAAGATACAACTGTGTCATTGCTCTGAAGCTTGAAGCATAGTCTTACAATATTGTGCAATACATTACCTTTTCTCCCTGGGCCTCCACTGAAAAGGGGTTCAGGCTAAACCCAGACGGACTATCCAGGTAAACAAAGGCAAAATAAAAAATAAGTACATAAAAATATATTTTAGTTATTTTTATTTTCATCCTTAACATTTTATACCTGTGCCTTGCAACCTCTCAGACCTTGCATCACTCAACAATACATTCATTCCCCTATTATGACCCTCAGACATCCTAAGAATACTGGGAAAGTGCCATCTTGGACATCGTTGCTCAGGAGCTAATGTGTTGCTTTCAGGTCCCTAACCCCACCCCATTACTGTTTAACCTGTGTGCTGCAGACAGAGCACCTGCAGTACTTGGCAAAGGACATGTGGCTGCTTCCTCCTGTGTGATGATACCATCTACAATGCTACTTATGCTTTGCAAACCAAATGCCTCTCAATTTTTAAGCTGCACTGCAATGACAACTAACCTCCTTTTGGTGCCTTTATTGCAACAAACTGGAATACATCCATCCCCCCCAAAGATGAAAGAACTGCCATTGACCTCTCAGACTATTTTCAGCCAGGTTCTACAGCTCTGTAGTCACTAATCAATCCCTGTACCTGTAGGTCGCATTCAGGTCTTTGTCATTATGTGACATGATGATCTCTGCTTTTCTGTTTTTTTTTGTCCTAGAATATTTTTATGAAAACTTCACTACAATTTTTCGATCTATTTTGAAGATACAGCCCTTTGTATACAGAGACCAAAAGTAGTCCAAAAACAGTGATAACAGCATAGTCTTTCTGAAATTCTTCAGTTGCAAAGTGTTAATAGTAATAATGTTTACCTTTCCCAAGATACAGCTGAATATTAAGTTAACTATTGTTTTAGTTTCCATTATGGTTTGAGTTGATCAGCTTCTGCTTGCATTACAGAGGTTATCTTTCTTTTTACCTAAAGTGTATGCACTGCAGAATTAGCATTAAAATATATTCCAAGTGATTGATTTTTATTTGTTTGTTTACTTAACATGTAAATGAACTGGACCATAGAGGTCCTTTTTCTGTCATTATCTAATTATAGTAAGATTAAATAAAACCACATATAGCAAAACATGTTGGACATATGTACAGAAGCAATATCAGGGTTAACTTCTAAGCACAGTAGGGTATTTACAAGTATATAGTACTGTTATATTTCTAAGAGACACCTTTGTGAGTTCACATTGTGAGGACCTGCATTACCAATTCTACAGGGAAAACTAGATTAAGTAACTACACCAAGATGCTTGCATTTTGCTTAAGCACAGAGATGTTCTTTTAGTTGCCTGGTGAAAGACTGCAGGTGCCCCAAAAGGGAAAGCCTTTGATATATAAACAAGGGAAGGATTATCACGGAGGTTGTTGTACCTTGCTGTAGTCTGAGAGTCTTGTTGCTCTGTTTGAGTGTACGAATGAGACTTGGGTACATAGAGCAATCTACATTAAATAGTCTGTAAGTTAATTGCACGAAAAGCTCACTCCAGGATAAAACTGCAGTTTATTAATAACTTAAAACTGTAAGCGCTTTTGTCCCAAATTACACTTGAAAAAGGAACTTCATCAGACAACAACAGCAATTAACACACCCATTAAATACTTGTAAAAATAATGACATCACTTCCTTAAAAACTGGTTGAAAGAACATTACATCCAAATATTTTCAATCCTCAGCAGCTATAAACATATATATATATATGTATATATATATATATATATATATATATATATATATATATATATATATATAATGTGTGTATAAACTTCACCCACTCATCAATAAACACTCAATAAGATGAAATTGAATAATAAAAATATAAATAAATTCAAAAGAATATATATTCAAAAAATATATGTGTACATATAACCCTGTGTGAGTGAAAAAACGTTTCTTATCTTTTCAAAGCTTTTAATCTCAAAAGACTAATTATAGATAAACTATCGTTTAGACCTGACCAATGGACTGAATTCAAGAAAATCTGCCAACAAATGAAACTGAGAATTAAAAAGGGCTCAGGGTACAAAAAGGTGCAGAAAAATGGATAAATAAAATGAATAAACTGCACCAATCTTCCACTAACCAACAATGTTTATTAAATAAAAAAGAAGACAAACGTAAGCACTTTCACAATTACCAATATCGCGTCATCAGACAATGAAGATGCAACAAAGTACAATTTAAATATCATAGGGAGATGGTCACCTGATATTAAACCATTCAAGGTCAATCAACCATTTAAAAACATACACATGCATATAAATACAGTAAGACATTATAAAGACAATAATAAAATCAAATAAATAGAAAATGTATAAAATATATTCACATACACAGAATTACAAAATATAAAGGGTTAAAAAATGTATGATGAGCTACTTCAATGTTTGAGGCGACGTGACTTCAAAAAAGATTTTAAAGACGTTATCCCATTCAGTCCTGGAGGTTTGTCAGCATTCAATAATAGAATCCATCTCTGTTCTGCACTTTCAGTTTGGTTCTCAATATCACCCCTCATATATTGGGGTGTATGACTTGAATAACCAAAAATTTAAATACATGTGTATGGTTTGTCTGCTTGACGTAGTTTGCTAGGGCACTACTGTCTTTATAGTTTTTAATGTCTTTTTTATGCTCAAGGATCCTGTCCTAGAGCATTCGTTTGGTTTTGCTCACAGAATCTGCCAACAAAGTTCTGCTTTTTCTAATAGATATGGCCATGTACCCCCTCTTTCCAAGAGGCGTATTACTTCTAAAATAATAAACTTAAATTTATGTTCTGTTTATTGACTAATATGTTTAGCTAAAGCATTTAATTCATAGCGGTCCCTGATATTTCTCAGATGCTCACTAAGTCTGTTTTTAAGTTTACATTGAGTTTTTCCATTGTAAAAACATGAGCAAATTTCACATAGGGCACAATAAATTACTCTCTGTGTGTTACAACAACATCTAGCCCTTATTTTTATTCTAACTCCATTAATTACCTCACTTACTTCTAAAATATAAAGGCAAAATTTACAGGACCCACACTTATACATGCATCCAGTTTGTTGTACCCCTCTCTGATGTTCTAATAGGTTTGTAATATTTTGTCCCTTCTTGAAGACACAAATTCATCTTTCTCCTATAATTTCTCTAAGGTTTCTTTCACCTAACAATAACTTCCAATTTTTTTCTAAAATATTCTTAATCTGAAATGCATCAGTCGAGAAAGAGGTCAAAAAACAAGATTGAAAATTATCCCACACTCTATTATTATATGACCCCTCTTCGATTGGGGATGGGTGTGAAGTAACATTCATATCAGATGACATTATGTTTAGTGGCCTTCCCACCTCAGTATTATCACCCCCCCCTACTTTAATATTCTCACTCCGAGGTCGCACTACAGTGGGGAAAAAGGAATTTTCCCATACCGCACCGTTGTACGACCGGAACAATAAGCATACTTACGCAAAAGTGCTGCATCAGTGAAAAGCACTTTTGCGCAAGTATGCTCACCAAATTGGGATTTGGTGAAAGATGCAGTTGAGCATCTGTACGGATTCCATGTATATATTTATATATATATATATATATATATATATATATATATATATATATATATATATATATATAAGCCTTAACTGTGTAGCTCTAAAATATCCCTTCAAATCAGGTAAACCTAAACTACCCTGTCATATTAGAAGGATCAACTTATCCCACTTAGCTTTTGCTCATTTCTCCTCCCAGATAAATTCCCTGAACTCCTTACTATCTATTGTCCAGAACGTCTCCTCTGGTTAACAGAAATGACCTGCCTTGTGTGTAAAACTAAAGGGACTAAAACATTTTCAGTGCTTGTATTTTACTGTCCATGTCCATAAACAAGAGCTTTCAGTTTCTCAGTTTTTGTATTATCTTTTATTTAGTCTCTTCCCACATATCCTTATCTGCCATAACAGGAGCCTTTTTAATCCATACATTTAAATACTTAATCCAATCATGTCCCCATAAATATGAGTATTACTGAACCAATTTGGTGTGGGTACATAATTAGCAGCTGTAGCCTTTGTTTTATCTTTGTTAATTGTATATCCCGAAAATACTTGAAACTGTCTCAAAATGTTCCACAACACTGAGATATCCTTGTCTGGAATTATCAGGTACAAAATAATATATGGAAGCAAAACGACTTTTCTTGATTACCAAACCAATTATATCCTTGAATTTCTGAGCCCCTTATTTATTTATTTTGACAAAAGGTCTAAATGTAAAGTAAATAGCAAAAGGAAAGATGACACCTCTGCCTAGTTCCTGAAACATACCTTGTCACAAAAGAAGCCTTCCACTTTAATTCTTACCTCCAATCATTCATATGCTCTCCTAATTAACCTTATTATTGCAACAGGGAATGCAAATATTTCCATTGCCCTACTCATAAAGTCCCAGTTTACTATGTTGAATGTTTTCTTTTCATCAAGGCCCAAAAACAACCGTGGTATTTTCTTACATTCTACTTCCCTCTGGATCATCACTGTTCTGTTAATGTTGTCAAATTTTTGTCTCCTCTCCACAGAACCACATTGATCCATATCTATTAATTTTGGCAGCACCTTTCCCATTCATTTAGCTAGTATAGATATAAACACTGTATAATCATGGTTTAAAATTGAAATGGTCTATATGAAGCTGGGTTTGATGGATCTTTACAATCTTTTAGTAATGGCGTTAAGGACTTTATTGTTCCTGACATTAGGCAATAGTTTCTCTTTCAGTGCCTGACCCTCATCCATGACGGGAATGAATGGACCAGTGTTCTCTTGCCCATTAGAGCAATGAATGGGTCCTACAGAGAAATAGTGGAAAAGGAGGTTTTATGATCTGTTGAGGGGTCAGGAGGCAGAGGAAAAAAAAAAAGATAATTGTCCTGTGTCATCAGTTTATCTGTTGCTTTCCATGGTTGAACTGAGTGAAAGATAAGTACCTTTTTGACTTTTTTAATACTTGCTGTTTACTGACCTTACTGTCTGCCTTCCTGTTAATGCCCTAACTCTCTGGCAGTTGACACAGAGAGTTAAGGCTGTGAGTTTCTCTGGCACATGATTTGATTCCCTCAGCCCTCATGTGCTTACTGTGTGGCCTTGAGTAAGTCACTTAACCAGATGGTTCTTGGGAAGCAACTGGGAATTTACGCTAGTCCTCACAATGGTCCCCTGGACTGTAAGCCTAGTAACTAACTATGAACCTATGAATACTAAATGAAACAGGCCTTTACAGAAATGTTTCCATTTTTATACAGTTGTAATCACACTATTATTGTAACAGAGTTAGACAAAGTTTAAACTTTAAGTTAAGGTAAACCATGATTTCAAACTGTTGAGGAAATAGGAGGAATAGCAGTAACATGCACACAGACTTGATTTGAACAAAAAAAACAGTAAAAGAACAATAAAATCACAATAAAGGCCCAGTATAAAACTTAATTGAACTAGCTGCACTTAAAAGCAATGTAGTAAATTTGCACACACAGACATTACATCACTGTGCACAGCTCATATTGCATGAGAATTAGTAACTTACTTGAGCAAATGAACCATATAAACATTGCTTATTACAACTAATAAAGAAATGAGTCTTCAACTTTGTTGACCTTTGATTGTCTTTTAGTCCAAGTGCATAACTTCATAGCTGTGCAAGAGTTTAATAACCACTAGGGCGTTTTTAAGCCTAGCCATGCATCCCAAATCTCTGACAAGTTCTGGTACACTTGGTGGTTTAAGCGAGGGCTTGGGAGTGATGAATCCCTCCACCAATTTCAAAATTCAGAACAGAGTATGGCATGGCATCTTCTAAACACTTGGAAGTTAAGTGAGCAACCTGGTTCCATAAGTCTGTAAGAAGTGTGCTTAAAATTTATGTTATGTGCATGTGGGTTGCTACAAGTAGTACAAAGGACAGATGTACTAAAACTAAGAGATTTACCATGGCTTGGCATCCAGTAACCATCCACCAATATGGACCCAAATGTCGCTCATCTGAAGTATATGTTGCAGTCACCCAAGAAAATCCAAAGATCGAGAAACCATTGCCACAACAGGGTAACTAGGCTGAAAGCTTAATGACTTCGCTGAATAGTCAGAGCAGGTATAAGTACTTATTAATTAATATTAATTAATTATCATAGGTCAAATGATAGTATGTCACGGTGAAGTTGCAGGTATTGCCAGAATTAAGATGCATGTCACCAAATCTGTTTCTGTATGTATATTCAAATGCAGCTATGTGATAGTGCTTGTCTGGGGACTGCTGTATAAGGTCACTTAATCCTTTTTTAGTCCTTCACAATCTCCTATATAATTGCTACATGCAGTCTTTATGAGAGCGAGAGTCAGGCTCACTCCCAGGCTGGGTAACAGCCCTTCTGCTCATTTTTTTCCTGGCCTGAGATAGAATCCTATTGGCCCATTCATTCTCCTGGATTAAGCGTTAGTTGGTGGGGAGTTGCCAGTGGCCATGCTAGTCTGCCCTAACTTTCCATTGCAGTTGTGGTTGGGAAGCTTCACATGAATGCTGATGTCCTAAGGAGCTACACAGAGCAGACATTTGCCCACTCACCCAGCCTACCATAGCTTCGTCCTGACATTCTCCCACTTAACCCAGTAGAGATTAGCAGTACATTAGAGCAAGCTGCCCCCCCTCCCTTGGATAGGCAAATTGGCATCAGCCACTGACTTCCACCCTCCGTACCTGACCTTGTCAGTGCCGTTGCCACTAACTGAACTTGAGTCATCTGGGGTATAGCCCTGGGTTTTATCCCTGTTTGCCATAGGGTCACACAAGGTCATTTCATCTTGTATAACAATGTGGCCACTGACATTTTAAGTTTTCAGAATTCAATCTGGGATCCTTCTTTGGGGAGGTGAATGTTCTTAAGAGGTATGGGAGATATTGCTTTGCAGGACTTTTGAGAACCACACAAGTGGCTTTAGGTATGCGCCAGGATTTCAGCCAGTTGGGGGCAGGTTTTGCTTCCCACAGCAATCGGAGGTATCAAGGAGAATCAATAAATTAGACTTCCAGTCATGCCCATAGTGGGGGGGGGGTTCTGTTACTCTATCCAAAAAATGTTTAAGAGTAAAAGCTTGTGGGAGCAGTTTCCCACTGGAAATTGCCTTCCATTCTGGAAATCTCAATCATCCATTGTTAACAACAGACCCTGGTACAGGTTTGAAAAGTGTGGGATGTTTGTTATCTCATATGACATGTTTTTCTAACGTGAAAATTGATGAAACTGAGGTGAGGAGTATATACCACACCACAAAGTAAAGAAAGAAGCAGCTATCATTTTAAGGCAGTGATTATGTCAGAGACTAGGTTACAGCTTATACTAGGCATATATCTAAATGAACAGTTTATGACATATATGTTCTAGGTTTTATATTACCACTGTGATAGCAACGAGACAAGATACTTGCCTAGATGCTTACAAGAAGGAAATAGTCTAAGGAATGGAGATGAAAAGTTAGCTTGGCAAAGACTGAGAGATGCCATATTGACCAAAAAAAAAAAAAAAAAAAAGAATTTTACCATATTAGCTGTGAGATCCAGCTCCTTAGTAAAGTCTTGCAAGCTCTAATAATGGGTAACTCTACAGAGAGATTTGCTGAGACCAGAATACAGTCATTGCTGAATGTAAAGGTTTTGTTTTGGTGACTGTACATTTCCCAACCCATTAATCTGGTATTTAGAGTGCTGATACGGCCTAGGGCTCTATAGCCAATAGTAAAAGGATAGTGAAGAATGACTATCCCAGCTGGGTACCACTGTCTAACTGAAAAAAAATTGAGAGATATCTCTACTGCTAAGGAAGCAATATTTTTGGTTATTGTGCAAGGCTTTTATTTTATTTTGTTTAATGATTGAGTGGGCTGGTCACAGTGACCCGTTTCAGCCATGACTTGAGCCATATGGAAAGGACATGCATGGAGTAACAGAGTGCAGTTATGTTATTTATACAAGATGAAAATCTAGAAGTTGTAGAGAATATACAAAATTTTAAAAGGTAGGCATACACAACCCAAGAAGGTTATTTTTTCTAGCAGAGGTAACAGTGTGTAGTTCTGAAACTGTTCTGAAAGTAGCAAAACAGCTGGAATTACTGTAATCTAAGTACTCTATGTACAGTATTTATACTCTGAACATCTAGAGTTCTGTGAAAGCAACAACAAAGGTCAGAAGAAATGATGTTCTTGGATTTAGTAGTGGAGGATAAGACAAGAAATGTTATTTAATATGGATTGTGATAACATTTTAGTTAGTTTTCTATCAGTGGGTTTTGAGTTTTCTCTTAAATACATTATATTCAACAGTACATCTTGATTCGTAAGGAAGGGTATTCCAAGTTGATGGACTAATTTAGAGTGGGCCTTTTCCCTTTTTCCTAGGTTAAAGGGATGTCTTTTTAGCACTGTGCCCTTAAGGTTACACAGAGTGTGAGAAAATATCTAAGTAATCAGCTTAATTAGCTGAGAGGTGGGAGTATCCATTGTTGCACAGATTTTGCTTCCAACTGCCACAGCTCCAGCTCAAACCTTGTTTTCTTTTCTTTTAAATGATGTGTATAGTGTGGATGTAATTTCTGAAAAGACTTTAGTTACATTGACTCCAAAACTGCAGGCTTCTAAATCAGAGCTTCTTGTCTGGGGAAAAATAGGCCACACAGCACTTGGATGCTGGTACCTTGGTATCCAGAGTGGGCAGTCAGCGAGATGTTGCTGGCATTACATTGGGAATTCCCCTAGATCCTGATTCTCTGCTCAGGGCTTTGTTGGTTACCATTGTCATAAGGCCATAGAACTGAGCTGGGAGAATTATATTTATTTATGTTTAATAAGAGTTATTTATTTTTACAAACAGTCTGCTGATGTTCGATTTTCATACCAAGACATTTATTTACTTCAAAAGAAACCCAAAGTAGTGCCAACAGCAAACACCATTATTACCTCTAACAAACACTGGCAGAAATGTTTGGTAGAATGAGAAACTGCACATAATTCTATGCATGTTTAACTTACTTAAAATATTCTATGATATTACATAAACATAGCACATATCTAGAAGGAAAATTACAAAGGTTATAACTTAAAATCTGTCTTGGTACTGATTTCTAGAAGAACTTCCAAAAGACTACTCTGTTATTCCTTTGTAGGAAAAGGTAACAGAAGAGAGGATGTGCAGAGCCTAAACTTCAGTTCTATAGGTGACAACTATATGGGTGCCTAAAGGCTTCAAAGTTGTTTTTGTGTTTGTCTCTGGCTAGTATGAGCCTAGCATTGAGCAGCATTTCAGCATTTTACCTTCTCCAGGGATAATGCCACAATATAAACAAAAGGTGATTGACTTTAATAATTGGCTTAGTTTCTGGTGTCATTCTGAGGGGATGCAATATTCAATTGCAAATATGTATTAAAAACTAAACATTTTTCCAGCAACAACAGTAGTCACATCTTTGATATAAAGTTTTTTGCCAATTGCAATACAGATTGGATTATTTGTATGGCCTGTTGTAGCTGTCATGCATTTTATATTGGCCAAACATCAAGACCCTTCAGAATACGTATATCTAAACAGTTGAGTGATGTCAGATGTAAAAGAGCAAGTCATGCATTGTTTAACACACCCTTAAACACAGTACAGCCAAATTTCATTTCACCATTATTGATAAAATAATTGGTGACAGAAGCAATAAATCAGGATGGCATACGAAATTAAATGCAAAAGAAAAGGAATGGATAGTAAAACTTGGTGCTTTATTTCAGCCTGGACTTAATGAATATTTATGAATGATTATATGTATATTCATGAGCTCACCTATCATGTTTTGTTCTTAATTATGATGCATTATATAAAGGATTTCAATTGTCTTATGTGGATTTACACTGATGAAGGCTAGGTAACAACCATAGCCGAAACCAGTCTGTTTACTAGAATTCTTTACCAATTAAATTGGTTTTCACAGCTCCCAGTTGCTGGCTTCATTTTTGGTGAATTTATAATTGTTTCAGCCGTGCAATAGCTTCCGTGCAGGGGAAGGTTTTTGGATGCGCAATCCTATATGACACCAAACTGCACAGAGATTCCTAGATTTTGTAAACACAAACTCCCTAGACCAGATAGTCAGTACACCAACCAGGGGTGCAACCATACTGGATCTGGTCCTCACTAATAGGAGAGACTGCTGTACACCCCCTACTGTAATGCTTTCCCTGTTAAGGTCAGATCACAAAGTGGTCTCCTTTGAAGTAAAATTAAAACCTGGACCCCCCAGCTAAATCTGGAATATTCAATAACTATTGTAAGGCTAACCTCCTGCTATTAAGTGAGAACATGGGAAAATTTCAAGCCCCCATAAACCCTATGATCACTTCTGCCTATGCAGAACTGTTCACAGAAACCCTGTACAAGCATGTTAATAGCTGCATAGAGGCAGCTGTACCCACCACAAAGAAGTACAGAACTAACAAAAAACAAGCCACCCTGGTGGAATCACAGAATGAATCAGCTGTATAACAGGAGGAAGAAAATAATGGCAAAAATTAGGAGGTGAAGCACCCAGCAGAATAAAAGCACTCATCAAACTAAACAAAGAACTCAGAAGACAAATAAAGTCTACCAAAGCCAAATTTGAGTGGCCTCCCAGGCCAAGGAAAACCACAAAGCATTCTTTAGTTATGTCCTCAACCTCAAAGGCAATACACAATTACGTGCAGAGCTCATTGTAAATGGAGCCACCTATACTGAGCCAGAAGATATAGCAAACCTCATGGCTGATAAATTCAGCTCCAGCTTTACTCAACTTTCCCCATCAACCTTCCCCAGAAAATATCATCAAATGTAACTCCCCCTACTATCACTGGAGAACAGGTCCTTAATGCTTTCTCTAAGACCAAGAACATTGTATCAATGGGCCCAGACAATATCCCCGGATGCCTTCTAAATAGCATGAAACATGACCTATCAGGGCCTCTGGAATTACTATTTAACTGTAGCCTCCAAACAGGTTTTGTGCCTCATGAATGGAGAAAGGTGACAATCATCCCTCTGCACAAAGGTGGGCCATCTACAGAACCTGGAAACTACAGACCCATAAGTCTCACTAGTCTTGTATGTAAAGTCATAGAAATAATTATCATGGAGATGATCAACAGAGGTGTAGTAAAGCTCCAGACACTGGACCCAACCCAGTTTGGTTTCATGAAAGATAGATCATGCCTAGTCAATCTGGTGGACTTCTTTGAGAAGGTCACCAAAGCAATGGATAAGGGCAGAGTCATTCACACTGTCTAGCTTGACCTGGCCAAGGCATTTGACACAATTCCTCACTCGGGTATTGTTGACAAACTCAAGAAGTTAGGTACATACCCATAAGTCACCCAGTGGACAGCCAACTGGCTCACAAACAGGATCCAGGAAGTTAGAGTCAGGGAGTCCACCTCTACAAAGAGGCCAGTCACAAGTGGAGTCCCTCAGGGATCAATCCTTGGACCTCCTTTTTGGCATTTGCTTCTCAGAAGATAAGGCCAATGTAAGTGGTCTCTGGCTGACTAAATTTGCAGATGATTGCATATTAGGAGCTGTCATTGAATCTCACACTGACACAAATGTTCTCCAACAGGGGCTGACACAGACACACAACTGGTGTCAGAGCCATGGACCAAAACTAAATGCCAAGAAATGCATAATAGTATCCTTTGGGAAGTTATCCACCCCTGGTAACTATCCTATCGACAACACATCTCTTAGAGCTGACTCAGTAGTCAGGGACTTAGGGACACACGTAGGTAGTAATCTAGCCTTTCATCATCATGTGTCTACAGTGGTTAGGAAATCATTCTGTGTTGTGCAGCTTATAAAGGTATGGCATCTAAGTCCAAGGAATTCATTGTTCCACTGTATTTGGCATTCATCAGACCTATCATTGAGTACAGTGCCCCCTTAGGTATGTACCTAACCAGGCATATCCAACAATTGGAACGTCCACAGAGGTTCCCTCATTAAAAGAATACAGGGAGTAAGTAATATGTTCTATGCATACAACCTCAATGTCCTATCCCTGTATTCTGTCTCCTACAGGCTTTTGAGGGGAGATCTATGCCTTGCATACAGGGCATTGTCAGACCCCGACTCTGATGGACCTTCTGCATAACCACAAAACAAACAGCACCAGAATTACCTGTTCTAAAGACTTAAACCTTTCCTGTAATATAAGTAAGACCTGCTGGAGAGATAGGTATGTATCCCAGAGACTATCCTGTCTATGGAACAGGCTCCCTATCCATGTGAAGCAAAGTTCCTCTCTAATCCAATTCTAGTGCAACGTGGCAGAAAAGTATCCAACTGAAAAACTAAATACAAGACAAATGCTCTGGTTCCAGGAACACTCGAACAAGCAGATGTATTAATAAGAATCAATTTTATTTCCACCAAATACTTAAAGGACATCCAGTAATGTATAAAAAAACATCAAATGACTAGCGATTTTCTCTCTGACTATTCAGAGACTTTATCAAGATAAATGGCGACCAGAGAAGCACCATTTAAATAACACACCCCTTATTAAATCCAACCAATAACAAGAACCAAACACTAAACCAATTTAAAGGCAAAATAGTTGCATTAAAATACTATATGATGATATCTTAGCAGCACTGGTAAACTACTAAAAAAATATATATATATATATATATATATATATATATATATATATATATGTATGTGTGTATTATCCTTAAAAAATAGATCTAAATGCCCATATCCGTTGAAACCTATAAAAAACTATAAATTAAAAATGTAATTCCATTCAATAAAGATTATATATTACTTATATGAATAATAAAATATTAAAATAAATAAATCAAAATTCACATAAGCACATTATAAAATTCATATAAGTGAATTATAAAACATAAAATCAATGGAATATCTACTAACTACCTTAAATGTAACTTGTTACCTTTCGAGTGCTTTTAGTTTAAAAAAAACACGCTATAGAAAAGAGGTCATTTAATCCCGGCCATTGTATGGCATTAGTTCTTAACTGCCATAAGGCCTCCAGCTTTTCCAGTTGTAGGGGCCATGGACCACGTCTCAGGTCCATTTGTAAAAATATCAATAATTATAAACCTAAAAGAGTGACTCTCAAACTCATTACAGTGTTTGGCCAGCGCATTACTATCCCTCTTTTGCTTAATGTCTCTCAGGTGCTCATAAATACGGCTTCTCAGTTTCCTCTCGGTCTTCCCTATATATAAACAGGGACATGCCATATATAGAACACCATACACTACTTTATCTGTCTGGCATGAACCCTTCCTGGCCAGCCGTACTGGTACCCCATTAATGTTAAATGATGATCCCTCAAAATATGGCAACAGTAATTACAGGCCTTACATTTACTCATAGACCCTACATGTTGCCCCCTACCCATATTTTTAAGACAACTCCCTTTCCTGTACACAGTAACAGGCCTCTCACTGATACATTGCCTTAAATCATTACAAGAGGACAAAATTACCCAATTCTTTTGTAGAATATCAGCAATTTGTCTACTATTCGCATTGTATGTGGTAATAAAAGCTGATTGGAAGTTATTACTTCCACTCTTCTGTGGCTCACATGTCCCGTTAAAATTCAAACTCATATTTAACAACTGGGGATTACCCTCACTTCGACTAGTCATACTATTGGCCCCCTGCCCATCCTCTTGAGACAGGATAGCCTTGAAGTGGCCCCTGTCTCTTTTATTTATCACCTCCAACATCACCTCATTAACCAACCCAGAAGGGTATCCCCTCTTTAAAAGCATGTTCTTCAGTAAGTCACATTAATTCAAGAATGTATCAAAAAGGGATACCATCCAGTCTGCCCTCACAAATTGACCCTTTACCACTGCTTTTTTCTATTTAAAGTGGTGAGAGCTGGTAAAGTGCAAAAAATTGTTGGAATAAGTTTTCTGGTCACTATTCATCTTGATAAAGTCTCTGAATAGTCAAAGACGAAAGTGGTAGCCATTGGATGTATTTTTATGCATTACTGGATGTCCTTTAAGTATTTGGTGGAAATAAAATTGATTTTTACTAATACATCTGCTTGTTCAAGTGTTCCTGGAACCAGAGCCTTTGTCTTGTACTTAGTTTTTCAGTTGGATACTTTTCTACGTGGTTTGCTGTCTTTATGGTTTCCGAGCTCCAGGAGACGAGTTTGCAAATGTTGCTTTTTATGCAAACTTTCAATGAGTCAATTGAGAGCCTTTTGAATAAATTGGAACAGATGTCCCAAAGGCTGGACCGGCTCGAGCGGGGCCAGACGATGACGTACTTGATGATGATGAACTTTTCTCTTGCATGTGAATGTTGGTGAGGGGCACGTTATACAGTGCTGAATTTTAGGCTAGATACCAATCAGTACCTCTGCAGTGACAATCACATCTGCTAACAGCTCGTGCCGTTCATCTACCATAGTTGCAGTTTTGATTTGTAACATCCTTCAGACGGCGCTTCATAAAAAAACACAGAAACTGAAACAGGTTGCCCTTTCCTTTATTGACTGACTTCCTTGTACATACAGCCACGGTAGAGGATTTAAACATGAGACCCCTAATGACAGTTCTCTCTGAAAGACTGACTTCCATGTATTGTACTGACCCTGTTCTTAGGAATATATTACGGCAATAATCCTTCAGTTTGAAAATCTGTGTTGATTGTAAATAGCATCTCACAACAGTAGATTTCCCTTTGTTTTAATTCATTTTCCTCTTCTTGCACAAACCTTCTAAGACTTCTAATATTATGGCAGTCAGCAAAAGTGACATTTTCTGCAGTGTAGATGGTTTCTAGAGCCTTTTACTTTCTGAGGAGTTCTTTACTGACATGTATTTATTTCGATTTCTGTCCACATTTAGAGCCAGTGTAGCATAATGGGTAATATGCTAAATTTCAGATCTATGCAGTGATAAAATATTCTATGATGTTCTAGGAAACACTGACCAGCCAAAACACTGCAAGAAAACTAGTGCTTACTTTTGAACTCACACACAAACACGCATGTACTCTTATGCGTTTATAAAAAGAGACAAGTACGATGCTGTGTAAATATTTTGCTGCGATGCAAAACAAATAAAGAAAATGAAGTAATACAACTACCTCTGGTGATAGTCACATCTTTGATTTACTGTATGGAATGTTTATATTTTCATAGCCTAGTAGAACTGGGCTAGGAGTACTAAAATATTTATTTATGCTTAATGATGGTTATTTATTTCTACGAACGGTCAGCTGATGATGATGTTCTGTTTCCATACTGAGACATTCACTTCAGAGAAAAGAAACCCAAAGCAGTGCCAACAGCAAACACTAATATTACCTCTAACAAACACTGGCAGGAATGTATGGTGGAGTGAGAACTGCACATAATTCCATGCATATTTAACTTACTTAAAATAGTCTATGATATTACATAAACGTAGCACATATGTAGAAGAAAGGTACATAAGCTGTAACTTAAAGTCTGTCTTGGCACCGATTTTCAGTGTCTGTTCATGCCAAACATGGATAGAATAGATGTATTTTGAGGAAATATGTTCTTTGAAATATATTACAAGGGGAATGCAAATATGTGTGTCAGTTTAGTCCAGAAAGGTTGGATCACCTGAAAACTGAGGTAACCTCTAATGGCCTGTGCTGTTATAGACAGGGGTGTTCAGCTTCATAATGTGTCTTGCATTTACAGTTGTATAGTTACACCATGGGCTTGAAAGATGTCTTCTTTCTCTTCTGGACAGTGACAGATAAGTCAATGTGTAAATCTAATGAGTTAGGAAGCAGATGTCCTTGCTATTCTCTGAATCCAGTTGTACTGACTGCTTTAGACTGACACTCATTGTAGTGACTCACTCATTTAATTTATTGGCAAGTCAAGAGAGACTCCTAAAATAGATTTTGGTTCTAAAGAGAATGAGTAAAAAAAAGCTGGATTTAATTTTAACAGGTGATGACTAACTTACAAGTCATAACTCCACAGTCAAAAAATAAAGGAAAAAATGCAGCTGAGCTTGTACATGCTGTGCATCTGTGAAGCAGAGATGGCTGGCATTAACTGCCTCTGGGCGATTGCATTCTAGACAACCGATTAACAGAGGAAGAATAAGCCAGTAAAAATAAACACTGTTATTGGAATTTCAGTGGTGTTCCTACTGATTTCTTTTGGAAATGTGTGGAATAGTAGTGATGCGGGACTCATGATACTTTAAAAACTACAACAAATTCCAAACCTGACCTTTTCACTTTAAAGCATTTCTGCAATAAGAATTCGCCCCTGCACCATCCTAGATGATGGGGTGTGCCCCCCCAACTCTTGATACTTAACTCTGCTAACTCTGAGATCACAGTACCAGGAGCTAAGGAGAATAACACTGGCACTGCAGTGACACAAAAATAAATAAATAGTGTATGTCCCCCACTATTTACACTTCAGTTCTCTCCATTACAAAGACTGGAGTTCCAATCACTGGACATTCAGTAGGCACAAATGCTCTTTTGAAGGCAGAGACATGCTCAGCAGTGGCTATGCTTTGGGTTGCCAAGCTTAACTAACAGTGAGTGTTATTTAGATATGACCGATGAAGATGCTTGAGGTGATTTGGTCAGGGTCAGGCTGGTAAGCCAAAAGTTCATACAAACCTAAGGTGTGAGTGTACATTTGGTAAAACAATGCCAACATGTCAGTAAAGAACTCCTCAGAAAGTAAAAGGCTCTAGAAACTCATTCTTTGGACAAAGGACAGAGTAAAATCTAACTTTTTCAAAGCTGCAACATGTATGCCTTTCTGAATCCACTGTTCCCCTGCTAGAGGAAGGGGAGTTAAGGCTGACAGGGCTACAATGTACTTCGTGATGAACCTGTTCATTCATTTATTGAAAGTGTATTAATCAGATAGTCCTGTGGGGCTCACAGCACATTGTCAATCGGAATCTTGGGGAAGGGTGGTTAAGTCCCCACATAGACAAAGTATAAATGCATATGCATAAGTAGTTCACACTTCAGCTTTATAACTGATCAAAAATTAAAATATAAAAATATTATCCATAAATTAAGACAGAAACATTAAAATGACAAACTGCTGTAAAATATGTAAACAGTCATTAACTCATTACAGCCTAGTGATGTTACCGGGTGTTTCTGCAGTTATATCCTACTGATGCCTCTAACAATCTAATATAGCCTGTTCATCTTTCTTCTTCTTCTTTTGGCTTTTCCTGGTTAGGGGTCGCCACAGCGGATCATCTGTCCGCTCATGATTGGCAGTGGAGTTTTACGGTGTCGAGTTGCCAGCCCGGCGCCCAACCTTCCACAGAAGGCACACATGCACGCACTCACACCTAGGGCCAATTTAGAGTGTCCAGTCCACCTACTGCATATCTTTGGGATGTGGGAGGAAACCGGAGCACCTGGAGGAAACCCATGCGACCACAGGGAGGACATGCAGACTCCGCACAGAAGGCACACCAACCGAGAATCGAACCAGGGAACCTCTTGCTGTGAGGTGGCAACGCTAACCGCTGCACCACTGTGGCCGCCCCTAATATAGCCTGTTCATAGTTTTCATTAATAATTTCAAAATCATGGTATATGCAAACCGTTGAAGTGTTTCATCTTACATCTTAGATGATGAACAACACAACTGCAGTGATATTTGGCCTATGTTTAGTGCTGCTAAAGAGATGTTAATTGTTGTTCATGTGCTATTCATTTACATTGTCATAATTTTTATATTTTTTTCAGTTTCAGCAACCATGTGACATAAAGAGAATTGTTTGGCCTCATATGAAGCCTCAAAGATGGACAACCATAATGCTGCTGGCAGTATCTGTGTAGTTTGAGTGGTTACTGAAATATGTAATATTACAATACTTATATACTGCATTTATCATGATTTATAAAGTCAAAGATCAAGAATCAAATGAACTGAACACAACACCTGTAGAGATTTGTTTGTGTTGAACAGTATGCCATTTACATTGCTTTAGTAACCATTACAGCTCCAGAGGTATGAGCATTTGTTTAAAATATGAACACATAACTTCATTTTTGTCAGTAAAGCACAGGCTGAAATCACTGGAAGTTAAGAGTACAAACCTCCAAAGTTCCAGAAGAGCGGTGATTAAAAACTATATCAAATACTTAAGATTTAAGATAAGTAGTGAAACTTTCCTGAAGAACTGAGCCAGTAGATTCAAGAGGTATGGAGCTTGGTTAGCAAAAGAATGATTACTCAGTATTTCAAGCCACACCCGAGGAACTACCTACAACCCAACAGAGGCAGACAGCAGAGCCTTCGGGTGAGCAGTACAGAAAAATATCATCCTTGAGATAAGAGGGAACAAAACAACTGAATTAAAAAACATCAATTGTGAAAACTGTCAGTTCAGGTTTTAAATGAGATGCTGATGACCACCCTGCCTGGGGACCAGTGGGGGAAAATAATTATGAAAAAGAAAGTCCTACTTTTATCTGTGTGGGTGTGTAGGACTTTTCCCCTCTTATCTTTTACCCCTCGTATCTCAAGGATGAAAAATAAAGTCATGCAGAGAGAGGTAAACCAACACCAAAACTGAAAATGATACAGACTTGTAGCTGATGTAGTCTTTGAAACATAGACATAATAGTAATGTCCTGTACCATTAAGTGGCCTAACTGTAGAATGTTCTGTACCATTAAGTGGCCTAACTGTGGAATGTTCTGTACCATTAAGTGACCTAACTGTGGAATGTTCTGAACCATTAAGTGACCTAACTGTGGAATGTTCTGTGCCATTAAGTGACCTAACTGTGGAATGTTCTGTACCATTAAGTGGCCTAACTGTGGAATTTTGTACAAGGTGTACTTGATCTGCTCAGTGTCAGGAAGCCTGCCATTGAAGGCACTACAGAAGCTGAGTGCAAACATGAATGATTGTTGAGAGGTCCAGCTGTGGTATAAGGTGCTTGATCTGGGAAGTATTCCTCAGATCAAAGCAAGGTGACTTTACCATGACTGGCACCTGGTCCTTAAATGTCAACCAATAATTTAGAATGGCACCAAAATCGCACAACTTTGATAAAAATGTGAGTCTTCTTCCACCATAAAGAATAAGAAGTCAAGAAGTTATAGTATTAAGCCAAAGGAATCTCACAGACATAGCCTTGGCCTCAATATTGGATGTGGTAAACTTCAAACATTTGGTAGACAACCAAGAATGGATGGCCTTCAAATCATCTGCCAGGGAGTAAGCTCTCAATATATCATCATGAAGAACAGAGAACTGCAACTGAGTATCATCAGCATAGCATTGATGTGGTAATCCTGCCTCCTTAAAATACCCCTTAAGGGTGGCATAAACACATTAAAGAGCAGTGAACCCAGGCTTGAACCCTCTGGGATTCCGCAATACAGAGAATAAGCAACCAAAAAATATGCAAAACCAATACTCCACAAAGAAACACCAAAAAAGCAAAGGCTCCCAATGGTTAGTAAATGTCAAATAACCGTCTTTAGTGTACACAGATTTTATTACACGCTTTCGTCTTAACTGCAAAACAAATAAAATCACTTCCTAATGTTTCTTATATACAATCCACGTCATAAACAAATTAAGAAATCAATTAAGTCTATTACACATTTAAAAAGACATTTAAAAATTCACAACACATTAAAGAGCAATAAACTATATATTATACCATGACCCCCCCAAAACGTGCACGCTGATAGGCCAGCGTGCACATTGTAAATCGAGTTATACTAATGGAAAAAGGTCCGGTCGCCCGAACTTTTTTCCATTAGTATAACTCTACTTTTAAAACACTGTCTCGCTATGTTAAATGGGTTTAACATAGCGAGACAGCTTTAAAATAAGCAACGGAGATCTCCGTTGCTTATTTTAAAGCTGTCTCGCTATGCTAAACCCATTTAACATAGCGAGACAGGTTTTAAAAAGCAATGGAGAAAGCAAGATCTCCATTGCTTTTTTATTAGCTATGTTAAATGGGTTTAACATAGCGAGACAGTTTTAAAATAAGCAACGGACATCTCCGTTGATTATTTTAAAACTGTCTCGCCATGTTAAACCCATTTAACATAGCAAAACAGTAAAAAGCAACGGAGATCTTGCTTTCTCCGTTGCTTTTGCTCAACTCTGATGTACTGCGCAGGCGCGCAGTACATCAGAACTGCCGGATGCCAGACATCTGCGGAAGGGCAGTAAACAGGCATTATACTATGCCATTATTTAAGAAAAGTAATAGTTTCTTTTCTTAAATAATGTCATGATAATAGCAATAACCACTTCTGGTGTGGGTAATGCTGTATTTACCCACGGTTGGCTTTTGGTCCTCGGGCTTCGCCCTCGGGACCAAACCACGCCGACCGTGGGTAAATCCAGCATTACCCACACCCAGGCGTGGGTTATTGCTATAATAAAACAGTATATACTAGAATAGAACCTTTCTATTCCTATTTTTTAACTTTCTGTATTTTAAAAAACACCTGATATTAATAGTTTCATTCAAACCAGGATTTTGATCAGCTTCACACACACAGTCACACACACACACACACACACACACACACACACACACACACACACACACACACACACACACACACACACACACACACACAATTCTGTCAGACCTCTTACACATTCACAAGTGCAGTGGTATCATAAGCCACCCAAGGGCTTTCAATCTGTTTTGAAAAATAAATAGAACATGTTGGAGGAGTATTTTTTGTACCACAGATAATATTACTTGTATGTATGAATAACCAAAAATTCATCCCTGATTTAGCACCCCATCATGGATATGGGAAATGTGTATGTACCAATATATTCTTGTTTGGGCTATCTGTGCATTATTTGTATGCAAAATGTAAGGTCTAAAAACTACCATGAACATGTAAAGCCTGGCTTTTTAAGATCCACACAGATTGTTTAAGGAAGTTAGTGATTTCTACTGATACAAGGGGACGATCGTTCCATAACACTGGAAGTTACATTGTAATGCAGGTAGGTCACTTTTTTCTATTTTTGATATTGATTTTTATTATGTTCCCAGATCTGCTGTTAGATCCCAAGTGGTGCTTTCTGGGTATAAACTTTAAAATAAAACTGAATTGGACATTGCCTTATAGACCAGGTTAATTTGAACTTTAAGTAAATTATAAGAAAGAAATTATAATGACAATTCCTGAAAGCTCTCTAAATAGTTTCGGTTTCTAGCCGCGTAATTGTTCTAGTAAGGATTCTCTGTATCTTGTTTCAGTTTTCTTCAGGTAGTGTGTTCAAATGTTACAAATGCAGCATTGTATTTGGTAACAAATCATATTAATCAGTGAGGTATAAATGCTAAAATGATCTCAATGGAGTTTCTGTTGATATTCTTTAGAATAGACAGTGTTAGTGTCTACCTTACACAGAGGTATTATGGTAATCAGGTGAGACTGACTGCTGTCAGACTGTTTGGAACGTTTGGGGGTAACAGTTGTGGCAGAAGGTACAAAACATGAGGCAGAATAAAGAGTAAGTGATTAAAGGATTAAATCTGTGCCATAGACTCTGCAGCATAACAACTGGTGGTGGTCAGGCCCTTGCAATGTGTGTATGACTATGTAGAGAGTATTTACATTTTGATTTAATTGCACTAATGGGTTTTGTATGCTGACAGCGTTTCATCACCTTGCGCTTGGAATAAGGAGATACCATGGCGCTTTAGGTATTAGAAAGAATTTGTTCAGCAAGCATGTAAGAAATTACATCAGAACACCTGAGTGCCAAGAAGGGGTACTTCGGTGTTTTATACTCGGTCTTCTCCTTTTTTGTTGCTTTAGTACATTTGTTAGATGCTAAGCATAATCTCTTCTCGCCTCATTAAACCAATTGCTCATATTCTAACTTAACTTTTAATACGGGTACTTTTTTCCATGTTTAAACATGCTGTAAACATTACTCTGCCAAGCAATCTCACTGAATGACTCCCACAGACGAAAGGCCAGTTACCAAGTTTTGCCCCTGTCAAGAAATATTAGAAAAATGGTATGTGAAGTAATTCTAGACTATATACAGAAATGTGATCTTATCACAAACTAACCACATGGATTCTGTAGAAATGGCAGCACTCCAACTACAGTCTTCTCTCTCACCTCAGATGTTTACTCTAACTAGAGAATGATCTACTAACTGGAGCAATCCTTTATTTACCTGAAAAGAGCCTTTAAAATTGTGAATTATTTCCTTCTGTTAAATAATAATAATAATAGTAATAATAATAATAATAATAATAATAGCAGGCTTAAGTTTCTCTTTGGTTCAATAATTAGCTCACCAGTATAGCCTTTGCCATTTCTGCTAATAACAACTGTTTTTTTTTATCTGGCTGTCTAACAAGAGGAGCTCCTCAAGGTTAACTGCTAGGTCCCATTTCACTTCTACAGGTCAAAATCTTTTAAGTGCAAGAAATCTGGACTGAGCCAAAAATAATAGGAGGGACAAAGGCCCAAAATCAGGGGTATATTTTAAATATTGTTCTTATTAACTTAGAAATCTTTCCATCCATCCACACCCCTTTTTCCATTATTGCACATGGGGTTGGGGTGTCACTTCAATAGTGACAATCATCTAGAGCCAAGGTTTACACCACCAGGTGGCTAGTCCTGCCACGGTAGTTCTTCCACACCACACTCTCACAACTATGGTCAATTTAGAATGTCCAATCCACCTACTATATGTCTTTGGAATGTGGGAAGAAACTGGAGCACCCTGAGGAAACCCATGCAAACATGCAGACTGCACACAGAAGGCAGTCCAGCCGAGAAGTGAACCAGGGAACCTCTTGCTGTGAGGCGACAACACTATCTACTGTGCCACTGTGCCGCCCGTTCTTTTGCATTAATATTGCTGTTAATGTTCTTCTACCCGTGCTCAAATATCCCCTGTGTATAATTGCTCCACTGTCAGGATAGAACACAGCTACCCATCAGGCAGCTAAAAATAAGGCTGTCATGTTCATTTATCTTGGTATTAAGTTATTAACTTAGAAAGTTGCTAGAGTAATAGATCTTGCATTAGAATGCATGTTCTGACGAACATGAAGCCTGAAACTCAATGTATGTCATTATTCAGTGACTTCAATCCTCACTAATTTGCCAGAAATACACCAATTTTATGAGGAATAGCCTAAAAATTTGAGACAAAAATGTGGACATTCAGTGAAAATCTGGACAATTGAGAGATACCATCTCACTATTTATAAACGTGAGATCTGCTCTGCCTAAAACTCATACTTTCTGCAGAAGATATTTCTTACTTGTGCACGCAAATCCATTTAACATTTTTCTGCCTCACTGAGAAAGGACTTCTCTAACCTGGAACTGGCTTGCTGCAAATCATTTCACAGTCAATAAAAATAAGTTTGCAGTTTTGATCTTTGGAACAGCCAGATGACTTAATACCTTCAGAATCTTACTATTTCAGACTTCTCAGAGTTCTTCTTTTCCTTTAACACTCAGCAAAGATGTCTAGGGGTATTATTAGATGACAGTCTGTCCTTCCTTGCTCACATCAACTCTACTATCTCAAAGTTTATACAAAACTAAAAGGGACATATAAATTCTCCAGGGTGCTCACTTCCATTGCCTATTGAACCACTGCTGTTAATGTTCTTCTCCCTAGGCTCAAATATCCTCTGCATATAATTGCTCCCCTGTTAGGGTAGAACACAACTACCAATCAGACAGCTAAAAAAAAGGTTCTCATGTTCATTCATCTTAGTAGCCCTACCGAGCACCACAGCAGTACTCTTAGGAAAGCCCATTGGCTTCTCATGTCATCCAGGATTCCCTATCTCCTTAACCGCAGACCTCTCATATAGTATGTCCTTATTTTTGGAAGTGAGTCCCTAATTTCAAACTTGACTTAGCCCTACATATACTTTTCTGAATCCACCTCATCACATGTGATTTTTGAAGGTGTCTGCTACTCAGAAAACTACTCTGGATGACCAGTATACTGGCAGTAATAATAATTTAGAGAAAGAAGACACACATCTTACAGTTCCCTTTTTCTGTGGCAAAAATAAATGATCTTGTGATTTAGAATTTTGTGATACAGTGCGTTAAGTCTACAGAATTTACACTGTCTTATTAATAATGTGCTTATATTTTCCATTATTTTTGTCACTCTGTTTTTTAAATGTGTGTTTCTCAGTAGTATCCCACATTCCTACTGAAAGCGGGAAGGATTTTCAGCTGGAAGTTCCTATTTTCAAGAGTCTTTGTTTCTATTTTCAATGTCTGCAGGTTGAGAGGTATGCCTTAACTCTCTTACATGCAGCCTTCTAAGTGATGGTTACTTCCCGTGTCTGGCTAACAGGTTACTAGCACTTGATTTTTTTAATACAATGAGAAGCAAAGCTGCTGTCAAACTAGTCAGACCTAAATATTTCTTTGCCATCTGCAAAATATCTTTTCATAGACTAGCACCTGCTTCTTGGAGTTCATGGAGCTCTTTTCTTGACTGTATAACACAATTACGAGATCTCTCACTTTAAAGAAAACAAAAGTGTGAAATCATATTTACAGACTAAAAACAAAGGTACTTGCTTCAAAGATGCTGGCTTATGTCTGTAGCTTTAATGCAGTGTCACACTCTGTGACTTGTTACATCTCTGCACATTAGCTTCAACTGTGTTCCTCACTGATTGCAACAGTGTATTAATACTACATATATGATTCCTACTGTGTTTTGTTTAGCTCTTTATTCAAAACTGCTTTTCTTTGCATCATCTCAGTGGCTTACTTTGTTGTTATTCTTTATGCTGTTGTGTAAAGAATCACAACTGTATATTGAGAGGAAAATAGATTACTGAGATTATTCCAAGAATATGGAACTGATAAATACAAAGTTACGACCTCTATAAGTATTACTCAATGTAAACAGAATCTGAACCTAAAAATGCAACATTTGTAACCCACATTTTATGGAGTCACTGTTCTTTGAATGACCTTGTGGCCTAGGTAGGAATGCTAAATAAAAGAACTTTCTTTACAACACTGTTGATGCATTTTGCCTGATCGCTTTGTGAATAATTTATGTACGGAGTCTACTGTACAACATTTCTGTGGGTATTGTTGGCCTGTTGGCCTGCTATGTGACTGAAAAGGGTCCTGTACCAGTCCTGTAGCCCAGTAAACAAACTTAAGTAAATAGATAAACAAATAAATAATTAATTCATTACCATTTGCTTTTGTAAACAAAAGCGTCCATATGATGATGTGGTGCATCTAGGCTTACATACCATTGCTTGTATCACAGTTAGTATATCAGTCTTACTTGACCATAATAGATCAAGGTGGAAGCTGCTTATGTTCTGCTGCTTGCTTCATATAGGTATGATATCTTACTTCTAAAATTGTAACGTATTTTGGGTGCTGTGGTCTTGTCTGTCAGAGAAAGATCAAGACAGGTTTGTCATTTCCTGTTTGCTATGACTGTATCTCCATGGTACGGCCACCTTAGAGTGAGACTTATAATGTTAAAGGGTTATGGGACAATGCCCCCAGTATGGGGAGTGGAGGAAGGCTTGCTGCCATACAGAAATGCTTTTTACTGTTTTTCATTGTGTTATATTTGCTCACAACTTGCTGACTTTGACTATATGTATTATCTGCATTTCTATGCTCACATCCTCTTTTACAAGCTGTGGTTGCTTTGTAGACTTGAGATGAGCTCAGATGTTTCAAGGGTTGATAGTGGGTCTATGCTTTGCGCATCTTGGTCTTGTGATGATTTCCCAGTGAGTTTATTAAATATTTACAAAGTGAAAGTCTTATGTTTTCATATTAATTTAAAGTGAAACAAAACATGTATTTTATGCACTAAATCAGATAAATGATTTGAACAGTGATAACATATAATGAATACAAAATAATTCATGTACTTGGGTGTGATTTCAGATGTTTCAGATAGTTGTCTTTTGGCTTAATGTTACCCAGGACAGAACAATTTTTGGCAAATTACAAACACTGCAGAGCATAAGTGGTTGATCAGATTTTTGAATACATTGCTCACCATATCAGCATTACATGGTTCTGCCTGCAATATATTCTATATTGATAACTTAACAGTTGCTAGTCCTGATGTTTTTAAATTATACAAGAGAAGCGTCCACTGTATGCTTTATTATATAAATGCAAATTTTCCAGTCAGACTGAGAGCTAACATTTTGTTTGGTCGCTCTGTGGGTATAGAGGGATAAACTTTTAACTACAACCCAAGCGACTTGAGTTTGACTAGAGGTGCAGGTACCTGTTTGAGCTGGCAGAGAGGGGAGGGGAGAGGAATGATGAGGTTTCACTTGTTCTTCTTCCCTTGTGGTGAGGGTGACAAGTGTGCTGGGGATATGCAGTGTAAAGCAAAGAGCTCTGGTGATGATACCAGTACAATCAGTCCAGATGCATGCTGGGGACAGGCAGCTTGAGATGTGTATTATCATGTTGTTGCATGGCGGTCATTCACAGTATCATTTCATGCCCCAGTTAGAGAGAGGGGCTCCTAATTGAAAAGCTATGGTACAAGCAACATATATAACAGTGAGGCATGCAATGGTACTGTGAATGACCTCCCTGCATTACCATTGCATGCCCCAGTGATACATACCTCTCAACCTCTTAGCACAAGAAATCTGGACAAAGCCTAAAATGATGGTGGGGACAATGTCCCAAAATAGGGACAGAGTTTACA
This sequence comes from Protopterus annectens, assembly GCF_019279795.1. Taxonomy (NCBI): domain Eukaryota; kingdom Metazoa; phylum Chordata; order Ceratodontiformes; family Protopteridae; genus Protopterus; species Protopterus annectens. The sequence goes on from NC_056746.1 coordinate 804,391,851, forward strand.
TATTGCTGTTATAAATTTAGTAGGTTGGTAGAATAACATAATTTGTGTTAGATTGCATTTTCTGAAAGATATGAAGTCTGAAACATAAATGTATGTTATTATTTAGTGACTTCATTTCTCAGTGAATTACAAGAGTATCACAAATTTTATGAGGAACAGACCAAAATTATGATGCAAAAATCTGGACATTCTGTGAAAATTTGAACTGTTGAGAGGTATGCATTGATATCTGTCCAGCTTGTCAGAAGGAGTAGGGCCTATTTGAAAAGCTCTGGTACAAACAGCGTGTGCAACACTAAAGGCAAACCTAGCTGCTTTCCACATCCCACAGTTCGTTGTCCACTCTCCGTCCCACTCCACCAAGATAGCCAGCCCCATCTGGGAGGTAGTACAGGTCAATAAATTGCAATCCAGTTCCATTTCCCGCCCTTTATGGTGTTCCAACCCAAAGGGATAGGACTGTGTGAAGAGAATGAGGGATACAAAGGGATAGGACTGGGTGAAGAGAATGAGGGATACAAAGGGATAGGACTGGGTGAAGAGAATGAGGGATACAAAGGGATAGGACTGGGTGAAGAGAATGAGGGATACAAAGGGATAGGACTGGGTGAAGAGAATGAGGGATACAAAGGGATAGGACTGGGTGAAGAGAATGAGGGATACAAAGGGATAGGACTGGGTGAAGAGAATGAGGGATACAAAGGGATAGGACTGGGTGAAGAGAATGAGGGATACAAAGGGATAGGACTGGGTGAAGAGAATGAGGGATACAAAGGGATAGGACTGGGTGAAGAGAATGAGGGATACAAAGGGATAGGACTGGGTGAAGAGAATGAGGGATACAAAGGGATAGGACTGGGTGAAGAGAATGAGGGATACAAAGGGATAGGACTGGGTGAAGAGAATGAGGGATACAAAGGGATAGGACTGGGTGAAGAGAATGAGGGATACAAAGGGATAGGACTGGGTGAAGAGAATGAGGGATACAAAGGGATAGGACTGGGTGAAGAGAATGAGGGATACAAAGGGATAGGACTGGGTGAAGAGAATGAGGGATACAAAGGGATAGGACTGGGTGAAGAGAATGAGGGATACAAAGGGATAGGACTGGGTGAAGAGAATGAGGGATACAAAGGGATAGGACTGGGTGAAGAGAATGAGGGATATATGAGAAGCTGTCTAGCAGCATATGGTCAAATGGGATTTTCAGTGGGAGGGACTTAACATTTTGTTTAGAGTTATATTCAAACTGCATAAAGTTGCATATTTTTCAATGCTTTACAGAAAAACTTTCACAAGATACTATGATTTTGCACCACATCCCGAGGGAGCTCAGTGTGACTGGTATTAACTGTCTAGGAATAATCTTGAATATATATATATATATATATATATATATATATATATATATATATATATATATATGGTTCTACCATATATATATATATATATATGTATATATAAAGTAACCCCGGGCTAAGATTGATATAGGTCCTTCAGATCAGTACTCTAGCCCAGTTAACAAATCCAAAATAAAAATAAATAAATAAAACACCACCATTGCTTCCTGTTGTCTGAAGGAATGCATACATACAATTAATGTTATTTTATGATTTGTTTTTATTTGCTCCTGTTATTACGCTTGTATTTATTTGATTATGTATTGCTTGTTAAATTGTTGAGTAACTATAAAGGACCCTTTTCAGCCATGTTCCAAAATGTATGGGTAAGGTAAACCAATTTATATGCATTTCATTTTCCATCTGCACATTAAGTGATAAATATGCATTGAAAACATTTTACACTTGAGGGAAAGACAAATCAACATTATTTTTAATTTGTTTAAAGGCCTTAATTTCCATGATGTTGCTAGTAAGAAACTAAATAAATAAATGTGAAAAGGCACAATACCAGTCTGAATCAATATCTAATGCCTTTTTCTACAGAGGTGACAGGTCACCTTGCCCTTTGCCTCCAAGTAATGTTGCAGGTCACTGATGAGAGCAGTAGGCCTCCATTTTACATTAGAGAAATACAAGGCCCAAATAGCTAAGTAATGAACTCTGCATTGCTAATTCTAGGATGTAAGTGTGACAAGGGTCTGAGTGATGCCATAATATAGGACATCAACACGTTTTTAGGAAACTTCAAAGCCATCTGCTCCATCCCTAGTGCATAAAAGCACTTGTTTTGCCATTCTACATTACTGAAATACATATGTTCTCATATTGTGTGTGTGTGTGTGTGTGTGTGTGCTTGTTTGTAGTCATATTACATTTGCAGAATTACTTTGTTGGTTGTTCTTAAACAAAATCCATGTTAGGCTGCCCTCCTAGTGAGACATTAGGTCTCATGGGAAACTATTACAGATGTGAATCTTGTGTTAAGACCAGCATTATCAGCTTCATGTGATTTTGTGCTTTAGTGCATGTTCAGTCTGTTGTTGAGTGTCTGCCCAAATTCAGACAACAGTAATCAGATTATTTTCTGGGACCCGCTCAGTGAAACACTGACTTGAGTTTTCTTTGTGGATGGTCAGATGTGAAATGAAAGAGCATATTTTAATTCTGCTTTAGCATTTATTCTTGTGATAGCATATTGGCCTGATTTAAGTTAAAATGTTGTCTGCAATGTTTAGATTTTATAGTAGTTGTACCTTAAATAACTGGCTAAAGCCAGATGTCTGTATAACTAGTAGCTGCAAGCAAGGAGCAGTGCTGATGGGAATTACAGTTCCAGATTTTCCAACTGTTGTCAAGCAGAGGCTGATAAATTCATCCTGTTTAACAACTGTATCTAATGGCAGAATAGAATCTTTGTTGTGTGGTGTTTGGCGATGCCTTTTTAAGTGAAAACATAGATGTGATGTGTAACGCCTTTGCACAGACTACATTACAGACTTCTTGGACTTTCATTTTATGTTAGCCCTTCATCTGAAGCTAAAAAATTATTAATGCAACCATGCATTAATACCCACTTTTGCATAAAAAGAAATAGAGAAAAAACATTGCTCTTATTAGCTAAAAGGGACATCTTAAAAAAGAATCAGTATGAGAAGAAAACATTTTAAGAATACTTATATATTCAATATATTTGTATTGTTATTTTATTTATTGTTTGTGAACCAGGAGTTGGGAACTTATCATTAGACTGTATGTCATTGGATAAAGATGTATCACAGTTATGTGAAGGTCATGGTACATGGAACTTTATTTCATGCATTTCATGTCTGTACAGTATTTAGAGTTAGTTCTCCGAAGGCTAAGCATAAGGCATACAGAGAGTTGTATGAAACTGGACACTAAAGAGGGAGAAAAGGACCTGTACTGATTGGCTAGACAGAGGGACCGAGCTAGGAAAGATGTGCAGCAGTAAGGGTGATAAAGGATAGTGAGGGAAACATACTCATAAGCGAGGAGAATGTGTTGAGTAGATGGAAAGAGTACTTTGAAGGGCTGATGAATGAAGAGAATGAGAGAGAGAGAAAGTTGGATGATGTGGGGATAGTGAATCAGGTAGTGAAGCAGATTAGCAAGGAGGAAGTAAGGACAGCTATGAAGAGGATGAAGAATGGAAAGGCTGTTGGCCCAGATGACATACCAGTGGAAGCATGGAGGTATTTAGGAGAAATGGCAGTGGAATTTTTAACCAGATTGTTTAATGAAATTTTGGAAAGTCAGAGGATGCCTGAGGAGTGGAGAAAAAGTGTTTGGGTACCTATCTTTAAGAATAAGGGTGATGTGCAGAGCTGCAGTAACTACAGAGGGATAAAACTGATCAGTCACAGCTTGAAGTTATGGGCAAGAGTACTGGAAGCTAGGTTAAGAAGGGAGGTGATGATTAGTGATCAGCAGTATGGTTTCATGCCAGGAAAGAGCACTGCAGATGCAATATTTGCTCTGAGAGTGTTGTTGGAGAAATACAGAGAAGGTCAGAAGGAGTTGCATTGTGTCTTTGTGGACTTAGAGAAAGCATATGACAGGGTGCCTAGAGAGGAGTTGTGGTATTGTATGAGGAAGTCGGGAGTGGCAGAGAAGTATGTAAGAGTGGTAGAGGATATGTACAAGGGTAGTGTGACATTGGTGAGGACTGCGGTGGGAGTGACAGATACGTTTAAGGTGGAGGTGGGATTACATCAAAGATCAGCTCTGAGCCCTTTCTTATTTGCTGTGGTGATGGATAGGTTGACAGATGAGATTAGACAGGAGGCCCCATGGACTACGATGTTTGCAGATGACATTGTGATATGTAGTGAGAGTAGGGACCAGGTTGAGGAGACCCTGGAGAGGTGGAGATATGCTTTAGAGAGGAGAGGAATGAAGGTCAGCAGGGCTAAAACAGAATATATGTGTGTAAGTGAGAGGGAGGGTAGAGGAATGGCGAGGATGCAGGGAGTAGAGTTGGTAAAGGTGGATGAGTTTAAGTACCTGGGATCAACAGTTCAGAGTAATGGTGAGTGTGGAAGAGAGGTGAAGAAGAGAGTACAGGCAGGGTGGAATGGGTGGAGAAGAGCGTCAGGAGTGATTTGTGACAGACGGGTACCAATAAGAGTGAAAGGGAAGGTCTACAAGAGGGTAGTGAGACCAGCTATGTTATATGGGTTGGAGACAGTAGCATTGTCGAAAAGGCAGGAGTCAGAGCTGGATGTGGCAAAGTTAAAGATGTTAAGATTTGCACTGGGTGTGACTAGGATGGACAGGATTAAGAATCAGTATATTAGAGGGTCAGCTCAGGTTGGACAGTTTGGAGACAAAGCAAGAGAGGCGAGATTGCGTTGGTTTGGACATGTGCTGAGGAGGGATGCTGGGTATATTGGGAAAAGGATGCTAAGGATGGAGCTGCCAGGTAAGCGGAAAAGATGAAGGCCTAAGATGAGGTTTATGGATGTGATGAGAGAGGACATGCAGGCGGTTGGTGTGAAAGAGCATGATGCAGAGGACAGGAAGAAATGGAAACAGATGATCCGCTGTGGCGACCCCTAATGGGAACAGCCAAAAGAAGATGATGATGACAGTATTTTGAGTTAGTAAATTACCCAGCTGGAGTAGAGGGTGTGACAGTAATTATATACTTGAAATATTGTTTGTAGTATTTAACAACATATACTTAATATCTGCATTTCAGTTGTCGGCAGTGAGTTGGATGTGATGTTTATCGATTTATTTTATTCTTCACTCCTGCACACCTCTGAGGAATTCTGCCTATAGGCTGTACTACCCACACTCATTTGGTCCATTCATTCCATGGGAACAGAAGCCAGGCATCTTTGGGATAGGGAGAGCCCAATAGCCCAATCAGTCCTGCTGCGGAAGCCCTATCATCCCATCTATCCCGCCAGTGGTAAAAGTCAGGTGATAGGGAGAAGGTCAGCTAAGTAGTCCCTCAGAGTGGCCACTTGTGAACTCACTATGGCTGCCTGGTTAGGGGAAGATATATGCATGCTTCCAGATATACACTTCTTGTTCCCCAAATCAGCAGGGTAATCCTTGCCCAATGTAACAAGAACCAACAAGGCCTGTAGATGCAGGTGGTAAACACAGCCACTGCTAGGTGTCACGAATGCTGCAAGCCTAGCATCGTCTCCTCCAACGTTGAGAGACCTGCCATTGGCTACTCCGGCTTCTCCTCCCCTGCCTGGTACCTGAGACACTTGCACTGCTAATTGAATGTAAGTCATCTGGGTAGGATTCATGACTTCATCTTTCTGTGCCATTGGTCTGGGGGCAGATGCTGGTAGAGTTTTGTTACTTCTTGGTCTGTGTCGAAGAGTTTGCATTTGAATATATTCTTCAAGTGGTCAAAGGATGTGGTTTTGAAAGAGTTTCTGATATGATGTGGGATTGAATACCATATACATATGGTACAGTCTTGGGGAATATGGGTTCAGTAAAACAGACTATGAATGTGATCTTATAAGTAAAGAAATATGAGGTAATGAGGATGGCTATTTTCATATTATGTACAAATGATGGATAGAAGTTACGTCATAAAATGTTACCAGTTAATATTGTGAACTGTAGAATGGCTCTTTCTGCAATAGAGAGATACATATTTTAGGTTCATAGGTAGGTTCATAGGTAGGTACTAGGCTATCGGCCCTGGGGCCTATACAAGCCCAGCCAAAAATGTACCCTGGCTTTTGCCACCCAAGAAAATTATTTTCCTGTGCCACTGTCGAGCAGAGCCACAGAGGTGATCCCCGGGGTGAATTTCCTATTTCCCATTCAATCATCAAGATTTTTCTTGAAGAATGCTAATGAGGAGCTTTGTTTGATATAGATAGGTAGTTTATTCCAGAGTATGGGAAGTCTCTGGGACAGGAATCTATCCCTCTGGCATGTTCTGTTTATTGTGGTGACAAGATTTAGGTCCCTAGAGCGTGTAGCTTGGAGGGATTGGGATTTCTTTAAGTGGAGCATGTCCAACAGCTCTGGGTTTGACATAGCTTTGTATGTTAGGCAGAGATCACCTCTGAGTAGATGATATGCGACGGAGTAAAGCTGGAGTTTTTTGAGACGGTCAGCGTAGGGCATCTGTTTGAGGCCAGTAATCCTCTTTGTGAGGTATTTCTGCAGCCTTTCCAGTTGTTGGAGATGTCTTGTGAGGTACATACCAAAAGGGGCGTTGTACTCTATAATGGGTCTAATGAGTGATGAGTAGAGGGGAACAATGACCTCTTTTTTTCTGGATGAGAAACCTTTTGTGATGAGGTGTGCCACATAGAAGGATTTCCTGACTACTGTGGCGATGTGATTATCAAAGGAGAGACTACTGTCCACCTGTGTCCCAAGGTCTCTTATCACACTTTCGGTGTTAAGTATACTACCGCCTATGTTGTAGGTCATGGGTACAGAGTTTTTACCAAAGAGGATGACAATGCACTTTTTGGCATTGAGCTTGAGGCCAAGGCTTGACACCAGGCATCTTTCTCAGTGAGGCCCTTTTGTAGGATATCCACATCGTTAGGAGTTTCGATTATGACTCCTAGTTTGCTGTCATCTGCGAACTTTGTTAGCCAAAGACCTTCTGTGTTATCCTGTACTTCAGTGAAGTAGATACCAAACAGGAGAGGACCCAGGACTGAACCCTGTGGTGCTCCACTTGTCACTGGTCTGAAGTCGGATTTGCAGTCTCATACTTTCACAGTGTGGGTTCTGTCAGTGAGCCATTTGGCAACCCATCTTGTGACATAGGGATTTATAGCTAGTTTAGTGAGTTTATCTATAATTCCAGAGTGGGGGATGGTGTCAAAGGCCTTGGCAAGATCTAGATAGGCTGTGTGAATCAACTTACCCTTGTCTACGGCTTTGGTGACTGCTTCAAAGAAGTCTGTCTGGTATAGGAGACATGATCTGCCTTTTACAAACCCAAACTGGGTGGGATCTAGAGTTTGGAGATTACCAATGTCTTTGGTAGTTCCCGGGGTCCGTGGTGGCTCCCCCCTTGTGGAGTGGGATAACCGTTGCTGTGCGCTATTCAGCCGGCACAAAGCCTGAGGTGAGGCTATGATTGAACATGGTACTTAGGTGGGGTGCCAGTTCGTTCTGTAGTTCATGTAGAATGCAGCCTGGGATGTTGTCTGGTCCCATGGATGCTGTGTTCTTGGCTTTGAAGAGTGTGTTTTTTACCTGTACAGCCATGATTACAGGAACTTTGCATTCTTCCGGTATAGAGATGGGCTCTTTAGGGGGTGAGAGGGGGGTAAAGTTAGCACTGAACCTATCTGCCAGGATGTTGGCAATATCAGTTGGGTCTGTATATTTAGTGCCATTATGCTGTAACTCAGAGCAGATCTGAGTGTTGCCATTCATATTCTTGACATAGCTATAGAATGCTTTGTGGTTGACTTTAGAATCAGTGGCGATTTTGTTTTTGTAACTAGCTTTGGATGATTTTATCAGGGATCGCATCTTCTTACTGAGGCTGACCAGGGAGCTCCTCCACTCAAGGGATTTTACTCTCTTTTGCAAGAGTTTCTTCCTTCTGTTGTACAGTTTGTTTATGGCAGGGGACCACCAGATTGGCTTCCTTTTTTTGGAGGATAGCATCTTGGTCCTGTTTGGGATAGCACGATCCATGCACTCATGTAAGTGCTTATAAAGTGCAATTGTGTAGGATTCAGTACTCGTAACTGTATTGTCCATCTGCGTGGGTGTCAAGAAGTTCACCACTTCTGTCTTAAGAAGCATGAAGTTGGCTTTGGAGAATTTTTGTATTATGGTTTCCTTAATTGGGGGGGGGGGTGGAGGCAGGATGTGGATATCTAGGGTAATTAGCTTATGGTCGGATCAGACCAGTGAGGCATTGACTTCAGGTGTGGAACACCTGTCACTCATATTGGTAATGACTAGATCTAGGATATTGTTGCCCCTGGTGAGGTTGTGGAAAAGTTGATCCAGGGCATTGGAGTTTATGAATTCCAGAAAGCGTTGAGCAAAGGAGTTGGTACATGAGTAGTTTTCCCAGTTAATAGTGGGTTAGTTGAAATCGCCCATTATTAGGGCATTTGGTTGAACCCTAATATTTTCCAGTACATCAAGAAAAGAGGAGTGGGAATCCTGGGGCATGGTGGGTGATATGTAGCAAGCTACAATTTGGATTGCAGTTTTCCACAGAGTTAGTTGCACTTGGATAACCTCGGCTGCATTATGCTGAGCAACTAGCCTGGATGTGTGGATATCCTTAATGAATATGGATACACATCCAGTTATAGCCTGGTAGTGCAGGGGTGCTCTCTGGAGCCTTGAACCAGGTCTCAGTCACTGCACAGATATCGATGTTCTTCATTTTAAGGAGTGCCTCGAGTGAGTGCATTTTGAGATTTAGACTTCTGGCATTGAGTTGCATCACCCTCAGTTTGTGCTTGCCTGTTCCCATTACGGTGGTGAATTTGTCATTTGAACCTTACCTAAAAAAGGCACTATAGGGATGGCAAGAACCTTAGCCAGTATCCGGAATCCCAGGGGTGACAGGTGCAGGTCATCTCTGGCAAAGCATCATGGTCTGTCAACCATGTCATCCCAGGCAGACAGATACTGGATCCCTTTAGAATGGCACCAGAAGCTTAGTCAATTGTTGAAGTCAATCATTTTGTCCTTGTACTGCGGCATCATTCTGGGTGATGGCAGAATGCTACTCAGGGCTAGGGTCATACCTGCCTGGGCTACAAGATCAGAGAGCTCTTCCATGTCTCTTTTCATGTAGTCCAGGGAGGTATGTCTCAGGTCGTTCACACTAACATGGACAATGACAGAGTCATATTTGTACTTGTTGTGGAGTGACCTGAGTGTGTGGGTTATGTGGCGGATCCTGGCACCCGACAGGCAGCTGACAGTAACCTTCTCCTTGTTTAGCCTGGTGAGTGGGACATCAGTGTGCCTGACTATAGAGCCGCCTATGACTAGTGTGTTGGGTATGTTGTTTTTTTCCTTATTGGCTGTGGTTGAGTGGCACACTGAGTCTGCGGGCTATGTGTCATTTGGGTTGTGTTGGGGGGGGTGGAGGTTGCTTGCATTTCTTCTTTGGAGGTCTCTGTTGCTTGAGCAGATTATTATTGAGAGCCTCTGCGAATGTTTTTGTATTTCTATGTGTGGATTTTGATGGTGTAGATTTAGTGAGACTATGTGATGAGTGTGGTGTGGTGCAAGTGTTTACCTTCTCCTCTTGACTGTCAAGTTCAGTCTTGATTGGAGAGAGCTTTACCTCCAGTTTGGCTAGATAAGTGCATCTCTCACAGGTTGTAGTGTTGGGTGGTAGGAGGAGAGGGGTGTCTGTGTACATGAGGCAATTTCTACATGGCCCCAAGATGCCCAGATTCATCAGATAGACAAAAGAGAACACTGGGAGCTGACCCTTGGACATGCCTGAATAAATAAAAAAAATTTTCCTCTAGATAAGTGAGGAAGGTGAGTATAAGAGCTGTTTTTCTCTAAGCAAGTGAGGAAAGTAAGTACCAAAACTGTTTTCCTCTAGGTAATGAGGAAGGTTGAGTGCTGTAGTAATTAGTAGGTTATTTAGTGCTTACAAGTTCTGAACAAGGGCTGATCACGAATAAGCTAATTCAAGTGCTAAAAGTAAGAATCTGTATCTGGACTAAACTAGTCACAGGAAAGGGGGGAAACAAGCGCAAATGTGGGCTTCCAAATCAGAAAGTTGAGAGATGGAAAAACTGCCCAAACAGCCAACAACTACAACCTCTGGGCCAGAACCACTCCCTATGTGGCAGATAGGCTACCCAGTGCCCACCACTCCCATCGACAAGCCAGATGGCCTCCCTCCAACACAGAAAGCCTGGGGGGCCCAGAAGCCAACACACAGTCCTGGACATAGCAAATCTGAATCTGGACTACACCAGTTACAGGAAAGGTATTTTATATATATATATATATATATATATATATATACAGAAAAACAGCCAAAACAATCCAAATACAGTGCAAGCCAGCACACTCGAGTATGCAGCAATGTTAGACCAAACCAATGACTAAAAACAATGCAGAAGGAGTCTATTAGGTGGAATGAGGTAAAGAGACGGGCTGGGGGGAGATTCCCAGATCAAATCTACAGTGGGGGCGGGCAACTGCAAAAACCTCCAAATTTAAACAACAACACAAAAATAGGGAGGGTGGGTATGGGAAAACCAACGCCTTCAGTAGAGATCTGAAAAACTATACAGTGAAGCAAAAATAACAGTGCACAACTCTGAAGTCAGCCAGCAATGATATAAAATTAGTCAAACAATAATTACCAGTACACAACTCTGAAGTGCCAGAAAAATATACTCAGCTCTGTATATCTCCAGATAGTTTGAAGAGCACTCTTTCAGGACACAGGAAGGCTCCAACAATGATATGGAGACTTTTTTACTAAGAGGGTCTAATTTTATGCAAGTAATCCTTGAGATGGTCAGATAACATACACAGGATGCAAAACCAGTTATACCAACTTAAGACACAGAGAAATAGGGGGAGGGGAGGAACACCTTCAGCAGAGATCTGAAAAACTATACAGTGAAGCAAAAATAACAGTGCACAACTCTGAAGTCAGTCAGCAATGATATAAAATTAGTCAAACAACAATTACCAGTATACAACTCTGAAGTGCCAGAAAAATATACTCATCCCTGTATATCTCCAGATAGTTTGAAGAGCACTCTTTTAGGACACAGGAAGGCTCCAACAATGATATGCAGACGTTTTTACTCAGAGGATCTAATTTTATGCAAGTAATCCTTGAGATGGTCAGATAACACACAGGATGCAAAACCAGTTATACCAACTTAAGACACAGAGAAATAGGGGGAGAGGGAAAACACCTTCAGCAGAGATCTGAAAAACTATACAGTGAAGCAAAAATAACAGTGCACAACTCTGAAGTCAGCCAGCAATGATATAAAATTAGTCAAACAACAATTACCAGTACACAACTCTGAAGTGCCAGAAAAATATACTCAGCTCTGTATATCTCCAGATAGTTTGAAGAGCAGTCTTTCAGGACACAGGAAGGCTCCAACAATGATATGCAGACTGTTTTACTAAGAGGGTCTAATTTTATGCAAGTAATCCTTTAGATGGTAAGATAACACACAGGATGCAAAACCAGTTATACCAACTTAAGACACAGAGAAATAGGGGGAGGGGGGAAAACACCTTCAGCAGAGATATGAACAACTATACAGTGAAGCAAAAATACAGTGCACAACTCTGAAGTCAGCCAGCAATAATATAAAATTAGTCAAACAACAATTACCAGTACATAACTCTGAAGTGCCAGAAAAATATACTCAGCTCTGTATATCTCCAGATAGCTTGAAGAGCACTCTGTCAGGACACAGGAAGGCTCCAACAATGATATGCAGACTTTTTTACTAAGAGGGTCTAATTTTATGCAAGTAATCCTTGAAATGGTCAGATAACAAACAGGATGCAAAACCAGTTATGCCAACTTAAGACACAGAGAAATGGGGGGGGGGGCACCTTCAGCAGAGATCTGAAAAACTATACAGTGAAGCAAAAATAACAGTGCACAACTCTGAAGTCAGCCAGCGATGATATAAAATTAGTCAAACAACAATTACCAGTACACAACTCTGAAGTGCCAGAAAATTATACTCAGCTCTGTATATCTCCAGATAGTTTGAAGAGCACTCTTTCAGGACACAGGAAGGCTCCAACAATGATATGGAGACTTTTTTACTAACCGTGTCTAATTTTATGCAAGTAATCTTTGAGATGGTCAGATAACACACAGGATGCAAAACCAGTTATACCAACTTAAGACACAGAGAAATAGGGGGAGGGGGAAAACACCTTCAGCAGAGATCTGAAAAACTATACAGTGAAGCAAAAATAACAGGGCACAACTCTGAAGTCAGCCAGCAATGATATAAAATTAGTCAAACAACAATTACTAGTACACAACTCTGAAGTGCCAGAAAAATATACTCATCTCTGTATATCTCCAGATAGTTTGACGAGCACGCTTTCAGGACACAGGAAGGCTTCAACAATGATATGCAGAGTTTTTTACTAAGAGGGTCTAATTTTATGCAAGTAATCCTTGAGATGGTCAGATAACACAGAGGATGCAAAACCAGTTATACCAACTTAAGACACAGAGAAATAGGGGGAGGGGGAAAACACCTTCAGCAGAGATCTGAACAACTATACAGTGAAGCAAAAATAACAGTGCACAACTCTGAAGTCAGCCAGCAATGATATAAAATTAGTCAAACAACAATTACTAGTACACAACTCTGAAGTGCCAGAAAAATATACTCAGCTCTGTATATTTCTAGATAGTTTGAAGAGCACTCTTTCAGGACACAGGAAGGCTCCAGCAATGATATGCAGACTTTTTTACTAAGAGGGTCTAATTTTATGCAAGTAATCCTTGAGATGGTCAGATAACACACAGCTTTTAGACTGATTTCCAGTCATATTCCTTTGTACTTGATAATGTAGTGAAGCAGACAAGTTCAGAGTTGCTTTTAGATGGTGCGTATTACAAGATGATGAGAGGAAAGTAATGTAGTTTGTGGTTAAGAATAATTTTATAATACAAAAATTATAGTCAGTATCTAGGACCCTTGGATGAAGAATTAAGTGATTTTGTAGGTGTTTTCTGCATAATGATTAAAGCTTAGTGTCAGATGCAGCCTGTATCTGAAATGTTTTTATCTATTTGTGAATTCATTTCAGGTGCTTGCTAAGTCTTTGCAACCTTCACTCTATGTGCCCCAGCTTCATATTGGCCCTTCATTGTCCTTAGACATTACATAGCATCATTTAGCGTAGGGTGATATCTTACCCCCAAAACATTTTTCCCTTACTATCCCTCTTAGGATTACCCTACCAAGTCTTACATTTTTTCAGTGAGTCCCTTCAGAGTTCCCCATCTTGCATTTTATTGAATCTCAGTTGCTATCCAGCTGCCAACAGTGTCGGGTATTATATGTTACTTTGCAGATGCCCTGTGGCCTGTGATTATTTCATCAGCCTGTGTATCATCAAAGTACAAGGTTAACTGTGTATTAGACTAATAAGCCAGATAAGTGTCAGCTGTTGTCATTTTGCCCTGTGCGTGCTGTCACAACCCACCACTGCCAACCAGTAATCAAGGAGCCTCAATCCTCACCACTGGCAACATAGGGGTTGTTCACTGGGAAGGATAATAGGTACAGACAGTATTTCCAGATGCAGCTCTCTGCATCAAGTGCAATTTCCCTTAAGAGCACAGAGAGACCACAGTCAGCCATGGTCTCTTTTTTCCCTCTTTCTCCAGATCCCCAGTAAGACTCTCCACTAGCACAGCTATAGAGCTGAGTCCTTACCCAAGGTTCCAAGCCAAATCCTTGAACACTCTCTCTTTCCAACCAGCGCTTCATGTCCCTGCCCAAGTATCTGACACACACACTCTTGGAGATTTGTAAAAATAATAAAAAGCCGTTGGTTCAAAGTAATCATCCGTTAGCACAAAAAAGAAGTATCATTAAAGGGCAAGCTGTTAGAATAGCCTGTATGACTTCACACCTGGAAGATGTGAAAGCAGAATTTGATAAAATATCATATATGTTCCAGGAAAGAGGGTATCCCCAGGCCCTAATAAAAGAAGTTTTGGATGAGGTCTATGCAAAGTGGGGTGTTGTATATAAACCATTATTGGGTGAAGGATTGGTCACTCGTAAGGCTATGAGCTCTGGTCATAAAAAGGAGGTTACATATGAAAAGGCTTGTGTGCTATAATATAATCATCTTTCAGATGAAATTAAGGGAGCATTTAGAGCTAATTGGAATATTTTTAGGATAAACCATGACATTCTAAACAGAGTGGGTAGTACACCAAGATTTGTAAATAGTGCAGGACCTAATTTTAAACAGTTATTTGAGAATAAGTTAGAGCCTATAGATATGACATCTGTAGGTATTCACCGTTGTGGAATGTGTAGTCGATGCCCATATATTAATAAAGAAAAAATAATTTCCCTGAACAATAAACTGTGCAGTCAAGTGCTATTCCAGAAAGGGAATTGTTTGACAAGTAGAATAGTATATTTGGCAAAACGTTCATCATGCCAACACTTTTATGTAGGCAAAACAGAACGTCATTTGAAGAACAGGATATATGAGCATCTAAATGATATCTAAATGATATCAAAAATAAAAAAAACGTTTATAATGCTCTATATAGACATGTTCAGGTTTGCCAAAATTTTGATAAATTCATGTTTGGTATTCTAGAAATAGTTAAAATACAACCGGGGGGGGGGGGGTGACTGGAAAAATAGGCTGAAAAAGAAGGAAACTGAATGGCAGCGTAAATTGGCTGCTATGTTTCCACCAGGCTTAAATGATTTTATATCCATTGCACACTTACCATATGAAAGGGCTAGTCAAATATAATGTATTTTATATCAGAGTATATTTAGTGGGATATACATTTATGCTGGTAATATTATGATGTATACATATTATATAATAATATTAATTTTAGTAATAGAAAGGCAATAATTTTTCAGAAGAAATGTAATTTTTGTAATGGTGTCTTTAAATATTGATTACAGTTGTCATGTGACCTGGATTTTTAACTGACAAGGTTATTTAAATGCTTTTGGCTTTTGTATGAATGTATTCTGATGAAGTCTCACTTGATATGAGATGAAAGCACTAAATACTGTGTGTAATTATTAAATATTTAATTCACAGCTGGTGGTGTGCTGTTTGGAACCAACTACTTTTTATTTTTACAAGTTTAACAGTGTTGTGAATTTTATACTTTATTGACTCTTGGAGATTTGTTTTACACACACACACACACACACACACACACACACACACACACACACACACCTGGAAAAGGCTGGCACAGGTTTACTAGCTATGCCCCCTTCTGTCCAGACTATAAGGTAGCTGCCACTACCACCAGAACCCCTTATCAGTTACTTTAATGCCCTTAACAAAGGGTGTCCAATTTTACTGTGTAATATTAATACTAATACAAATGGTAGTTTGACCAAGAGCAAGACTATTAGGAGTGACCCGCACAGTGTCACCAAATAAATATGCAAGTACTCTCAAAACTTAAATATCTCTACAGAGATCAGCCACAATTAAAGGTTTAAATATATTTAACAATAAATAATAAAAAAAACAAGAGAATAATAAATATGTATTCACAGTGAAAGCAGAGTTCAAAACCACAGGAAATATTTAAAATAACATTGCAGTACAGGCTCACACAAATGAACATCTACACTAAGCTTTACCATATTCTTGATTGTATCTAAGAGAGTTGTACTGTTTCCTAGAAACTTACTTCATTAGAGCAAGGCAGATGTGGTGAGTGGATCTTGTTGTCAGCCCAAGGACATAATGCACAATGCTCTGTCTCACCAAGAGACTTTTCAAATTAATATCTCAAATATTATCGCTGGGATAGCTTGCAGGATGATATCACCTTTTGTCATCTGATTTCTAGTTCCCAGGCCAAAACCCCCATTGCTAGAAGCTGGCAGCATTTAGCATCTGCCTGTAAAAACATACAGACAAGGGCATTTCCTCACATCTTTGGCAGACGCTG